>NW_019524668.1:4636-6041 GCF_002814215.2 Seriola lalandi dorsalis | reverse complement strand
GAAGATAAAAGGTTTTTGTAGGACACTGAGGTTTTGGGGGCAATCTGGACCAGATGGGAGCTTTGGCTGTTTGTCTGCAGCTTTTAATACTCATGCTGGCGGGTCTGTTCAACCACCTGTGTGTGTGTGTGTGTGTGTGTGTGTGTGTGTGTTGGCTGAAAACCTGTTCATGTTTTAATTAAGTTTGATGGCAGATTGACAAAGTTGAAGCAGGTTGGATTCGCTGCAGGAAGTTTGCTAATTGAAATAACTGGGAGCCGTTCATCGTAAACACCCATTAGAAAATATACATGACAATAATTTCATTTGTTAATGGAAATGTGAAAGTATCCGGAAATGAATTTGAATTGAACTGAAACCAAAGGCCAGAAGAAAGGAAATGAATCTGAGATGTAACACTTGTCTGATGTTTAACCTGACCTCCTTTCTTTTAAGATATGTATATTTTGAATATCACTATAATATAATATGTACACAAGCTTAAGTAAACAAATTTAGAGCGTAATTATTCATGAGTCATTTTGATCCATGCAACTTGGTATTTATGCATAAGATTAACTTTTATCTTGAAATTTAGATGCTACTCCAGCTGCAACATAAATGTGAAATAACGTGGTTTTTAGAAAAGTTTGATTATTGCCAATTAATGTAAAATTGATGGGAGATTTGTTTAAAAACATTATTGCAATTTAATTATTATTGACTGACATAAAAATCACATAGGTGGAGCTGTTTGGCTCGGGTCTTCATGCTAAGCTAAGCTAACTAGCTGCTACCTGACACATCAGATACACATGAGAGTAATATATCAATCTTCTCACCTAAACACCAGCAAGAACGTGAATAAACTCATTCCCCAAAAATGTAAAACCATCGGTGAAGAGATGAAGTCGAGCTTCACAGTAACTGACAGATTCAAACAAACAGAGAATTTAAAGAACTGGAGTTTGAACAGGATGAAACCAGAGTCAGTCTGATACCCTCTTCTTTTCATTTGTATTTATGTCTTAATAACGCTTTGTGAGACGTGCTGAAGTTAAACTATAAATAAATCTGCTTTGACACAGGCATCAAATGTACCTTAAAATACCCACAGTGCTGCTCCCTCCCTTGCTCCCTCCTTCCTTCCTTCCTTCCTTCCTTCCTTCCTCCTTTCCTTCCTTCCTTCCTTCCTTCCTTCCTTCCTTCCTTCCTTCCTTCCTTCCTTCCTCTCCACAGGTTGTAATAACACTCACCTTTTGCAGAAGAGGTGAAAATGTCAAAGAACATTTAATTGAGCATGATTTGAGTTTTATTTTAAATTTAAACGGTACATTTATTAACTCAGCAGGAAATTATGCAACTAGCAAATCCCTCGTCATGTTCCAAAGACGGATGAAAGGAGTTTAACTGGGCAGGACGAGAG
>NW_019524668.1:3517-3935 GCF_002814215.2 Seriola lalandi dorsalis | reverse complement strand
TGAATCAGACACGAGTTTCTGAGGTGATTTCTGTCCTTTGCTAAAGTTGTTGGAGGTTTTATTCTCTCTCTCTCTCTTTCTCTCTCTCTCTCCCTCGCTCCCTCTCTACCTTCTCCAAATCTCTGGGCAAGGCAAATGTATTTACAGACTTGAGATGAGACAGAAGCTGCAAAAGCACACGCACACGCACACACACACACACACACACACAGTAAGTGTTAATAGTCAGCACAGAAACTCCTCTTCGACCATATTTGGATTAGCTGGGAGTTAGGGGGCGGAGTCAGACGCTGCCAAGATGGCGACGGTGGAGCTTCAAAACTGCTTCTACGTCCATCTTTGTTTAGTCTATGATTAAGAAGAGTTCAAAAGCCTGAACTGAAAATGACCTCAGTCTAAAACTCACTAGCTTGACCTC
>NW_019524668.1:1366-2253 GCF_002814215.2 Seriola lalandi dorsalis | reverse complement strand
AAAGAAATAAAGTGTAATCTCAAACAAAGGTTTCCAGCATCTTACAGCTGCAGCAGCGTGGTTTCAAACGACGGGATTCTGACAGGACACACTCAGTCCTTTTGTCCTTTTGTCCCCTCCCCGGGACAAAGTGACGTGTGGGACGTGGGCCGGAGCAGCTGAGGTACCAGACACACCTCCATGATCAAACACTGCAGGTGGGTAACGACATGCAAAAGCCCCACACAGAGGAACCACTCATCCCATCCAGCCCCTCCGAGTTCCCCTGCGGACGCCCCCGGCTCCACCCCGTCCTGCACCACACACTCAACCGCCATTCAGCTCACGGACAGAAGCGGCAGTCAGCGCCGTCACAAACATGCACCTGCAGATCTAATGGAGTTACAGCTGGTGTGTGGAGCCGCCACTCGCTTCCTCTGCCGCCTCCTCCCAAAACACACACCAGCGATCAATGTTTTCCAACCATTTCTGGGAGTTTTTTCTGACACCAGCCAACGATCCGTCCTTCACGCCCACTTCACGCCCTGATTGGCCAGCTGTGAGGAGGTGAGTTCATTCTTCACACGACTATTTCTGCCACTTGGAACACTGTGGATGTGTCCCAGGAGGAAATGGATTTAATCGAGTAACTCACCAGTTTGAAAGTAACTAGTGTTTATTACCAACTCAGAAAGGACTTTAAAGTTAGAGATGGAAATTACAGGTGCAATCAGGCTCCTGCACGTGTATTTGTTTCCCAGCTTCCCTGCCTCATGTCACAGTGCAGGCTCCATGAGGGGCGTCGCCCCCGCAGGGAAATGTTTTACCCTGTAGTCTGGGATAGTGACCTCTCTGGTCGACATCATGTCTGACTCCTGGATTAGGAAGTTTCCTTCAACACATTTCCA
>NW_019524667.1:6655-7407 GCF_002814215.2 Seriola lalandi dorsalis | reverse complement strand
CAGTAAAATTACTATTTCTTGGTCAAATTCAAAATATGTGATTATCTTTCACCTTTGATTTTTATTTTTGTTGATTAACTCTTCATTGTCTAGTAAAGCATGAATTTCACATTGTTTTTGGTTAGTTGTAAAGTCACTTCTGTCATTGATCTCTGATGTTTGTTCTTTCAGGCTGATGGAAAACTACACCTACAACAGCCTCACCCTCCAGCTGGAGGGGTTGAATCTCTCAAAAGACTCTGTCTACCCTGTCTTTCTCTTCTTCTTTCTCTCCTATCTGTTTATATTGGTTGCAAATGTAGGCATTGCTGTTCTGGTTTTCATTGACAAGAACCTTCACCAGCCGATGTATCTCCTGTTTTGCAACCTGCCATTTAATGACATACTTGGAAACTCTATCATGGTGCCTCGTTTGCTCATAGATGTGCTACGGCCTCCCTCTGAACGCCTCATTAGTTATTATGAATGTTTGGTCCAAGCTTTTACCTCACACATGTTTGGTACCACCACTAACACTGTGCTCATGATTATGGCCTTTGACAGATATGTGGCCATCTGCAATCCCCTGCGTTACGCTGCCATAATGACCAACACAATGGTGATCAAGCTGACAGTTTCTGCCTGGGGAGTGGCCTTTGTTCTGGTCGGGATTCTGCTCGGTCTGACCGTAAGACTGAACCGATGCAGGAGTATGATCATGAATCCTTACTGTGACAACGCCTCCCTGTTCAAACTCTCCTGTGAGAGTGTGT
>NW_019524667.1:0-686 GCF_002814215.2 Seriola lalandi dorsalis | reverse complement strand
CGGCCAACGCAAGGCTAATAAACCATAACTATGCAATTTCAGTAGAATTAGCTGCTAACTATGACCATAACAATTCAAAGGTAAAATGAAACAAATATCATTAGCATTAGCTGCTAACTATGACCATAACAACTCAAAGGTAAAATGAAACAAATATCATTAGCATTAGCTGTTAACTATGACAATAACAAATCAAAGGTAAAATGAAACAAATGTCAGTAGCATTAGCTGCTAACTACAACCATAAAAAAATCAAATGTAAAATGAAACACATGTCAGTAGCATTAGCTGCTTATACCATCAGGTTGCTGGCTGTCGTCTTTGTGTTGTCTTGTGCAAGTGCCAGGTGAAACAGAAGAGGTTATGAGATTTTGGTAAATGGGATTTTTACTGGTAATTGACATTACAAGTGAGATGCCGTGCATCGTAAAATGTTCACTCCGTTAAATCTGCTCTAACTCTGACCTCGACTCAGCTGTCTCTGTTTCAGCAGCTCCTGATAAAACTGAGAGGAGAGCAGCTGGACCGTGACTGTGAGACTGACTCACAGTAGATATTTCTTAAATAAGTAATTAACTGATTAACTTATCTTATCTGTAGGCTTCATTTGCCATTGAATTGCAGGTCTGCAATGTATTGTGTTGCTCAGATGTTTAATATAGCAGTTCCCAACCCCTCTATATTCC
>NW_019524666.1:6386-6835 GCF_002814215.2 Seriola lalandi dorsalis | reverse complement strand
CTTTCCAGTAAAAATAAACTGAAGTTGGCAGCACACACACCTGACTCAGCGTCTTCAGTCGGGGCTTCAGGTGACGTTGTCTCTGTCGGCGCCGCGGCTCGTTGATCGGCCGTTTCAGCCACTGGCTCGCTGCGTCCTTCAGCTTTTAAGACGTGGACGTTACAGGACGAAGAGAAGCAAATAAACGAGATCATTTGGACTTTTTTTTTTTTTTTAAACCACAAACTGCTGCTGATGTAAATGATGCATCTCAAACGACACCTCGAGTTGTTCATGATTTCGACTTGTGTGAAATTACAGCTGAGGTTTAAGAGGAAGAGTAGTCATTAAGGGCTGGAACAAAATGATTATTTTAATGATCATTTAATCACAGAATCTTTTCTTTAACTTTCTTTTTCTCTGTAAAACATCAGAAACAGTAAAATACTGAGAGATTCCTCAGTCCTCCC
>NW_019524666.1:0-883 GCF_002814215.2 Seriola lalandi dorsalis | reverse complement strand
AATGGTGTCATGAAAAGCTGAGTGTTATCATCTTCGTGTATCAGTGTCTAAAACTCAATGTAACTTTGACTCGTGACGAGATCTGAAGGTGGTAAAAAGTCATAAACCACATTATAATATATTCCATCAAATCTTTATTTGATTGAAAGCTTAAACAATTAATCACTTAAAGTGTCACAATGACAAATGTCCAAAGTGAACAAGATTCAATACACAATGTTGTGAAATGCAGCAAAAAAGCAGCAAATCCTCATTTTTGAGAAGCTGAACGCTGAATGAACACTGCTTAAATAATGAGTCAATTAATCAATATTTCAGCCTATTAATCTACATATGGTAATGTTTATTGTACTGCTGATGGTGCAATATCAATATATATTGTGATAAACTTCATTTTCAGGAAAAGAGAAACTGTTGATGGGTGAAAGAACTACGGACGTCTGTTTTAACCAATTCAGCACATCGTCCCGAACGGTATGACACCGATCAGTGTCTCTATCTACAGTGTGATAATATTGTTTCATGATCTATAGTGTCATGTTTACCTGTCCTGCTGATCACAATGTTAAAAAATTAATGATTAGTGGGTCTGCAAGGAACCAACCAAACTATTCTAAACAAACATGGTGAGACAGAGGTCACAGAGGTCACAGAGGTCGCACTGTCGTGAAAATGCACGAGCAAGATCAGTGGACTTCCAGCTGTTAAACCAAAATCTACTTGAACGTATCAGTCAGACCAAAGAAAACATGCAGACGGCAGGTCTTAGTACCTCGGGTTGCGTTCTCTCTGGCGGCCGTTTCTCCTTCTGTCATGTCTGACACAGAGAGGAACAAACAGCCCGTCAGCTCAGAGCGTTTAACAAACAGCTCGGTAACAAAGA
>NW_019524665.1:14009-14689 GCF_002814215.2 Seriola lalandi dorsalis | reverse complement strand
GTGAGGCGTCAGGTTTGAAGCGTCAGGTTTGAAGCGTCAGGTGTGAGGCTTCAGGTGTGGGGCTTCAGGTGTGGGGCTTCAGGTGTGAGGCTTCAGGTGTGGGGCTTCAGGTGTAGGGCTTCAGGTGTGAGGCTTCAGGTGTGGGGCTTCAGGTGTGAGGCTTCAGGTGTAGGGCTTCAGGTGTGACGCTTCAGGTGTGAGGCTTCAGGTGTGAGGCTTCAGGTGTAGGGCTTCAGGTGTGGGGCTTCCGGTGTGAGGCTTCAGGTGTGAGGCTTCAGGTGTAAGGCTTCAGGTGTGGGGCTTCAGGTGTGAGGTGTTGGGGGATCCGTGAGTTTACAGACCTGAGGTCACGAGCTCCAGCAGCTGATCAGAGCGTCATGAGACACAGGAGGGCGTGGAGGACTGAAGCGGCGTCTGTCCGGCAGGAAGCAGCGTGAGCGTGTGATGATGCAGACGTCTGTCATCAGGCAGGTGTTTGATGGGACGTCTGTAAACTGCGGGAGAATCATTGAGCTCCTTCGGGGGCCGTTACTGAGACGCAGCAGTCTGTCAACCTGTGTGTTAAAGTCGTGCGGACGGCGCTCTGTAACTTCACGCTCCATTAACTTCCTGCTCCTGATCCTGCAGGTGTGAAGAGACGCCACGCTTCATTTAGCTCCGTTCACTTAATGAGGCGTCTG
>NW_019524665.1:12419-13187 GCF_002814215.2 Seriola lalandi dorsalis | reverse complement strand
TGTGTGTGTGTGTGTGTGTGTGTGTGTGTGTGTGTGTCTCTGTGTGTGTGTGTGTGTGTGTGTGTGTGTGTACATTAGTATGTGTGTGCAGTAGCTGATCTGCATACACAGAGAACACACTGCAGCTCTCTCCATCAGCATGCACTGACACCTGCACTGTTTAATGCACTCCTCCAGTTTATTAATGCCCAACGTGTGATAAACATTTCTGCAGAGGAAGCTCACAGGTCACACACACACACACACACACACACACACACACACACACACACACTGTGACCTGTTGACTCGTCACACAGGTGGAGGTGTGTTCACTAGCATTGTGCGTGTGCGCTGCAGTGATGTCATACGACACAATAAGAGATCAATGAGATCTCAGCCCGTCACACGGCGGCCATATTTCATCCTGCAGTCTAATGTTATGAGTAACAGACAGACAACAGGAGGGGTTGAAGCCCGGGACCTGAAAACCACGGAGACCTGAGGACGACAGTGAACGCATCATTGGGACAATGATGATTTCATGTGATGATGAAATCATTTCTGATACCCAGAGTGCAGTGCGAACGGCGAGTTTGACCACAACATGAGTCAATAATAATAATGATGATAATAAACTTTATTTATATCACACTTTTCTTAACGAGTTTTACAGAAAGAAAATAAATAAAATCAAAGCAAAAACAAAAGAAAAACAAACAATTATAAATTGTATCATGGAAAATAAAACAACATGTCAAACATTCATAAAAGCTTTCAGATAAAACT
>NW_019524665.1:11327-11463 GCF_002814215.2 Seriola lalandi dorsalis | reverse complement strand
AAACGAGGAACCTCGGGCTCGTTGGTACAGAAATTTCTTCCAGCTCTGCTTTGAAATTGATTTGAATCGCTGTTGTATGAGCTTGTGTGTTTTTCTCACAGCCCTTCGCTGCTGAATCCTCCCCCCTCATCACCCC
>NW_019524665.1:10765-11307 GCF_002814215.2 Seriola lalandi dorsalis | reverse complement strand
CTCACCCCTCCTCCCCTCCTCACCCCTCCTCCCCCCCACCTCTTCAATCCTCAGCTTCACATTCACACAAAACTTCCACCTTGTTAAATGTGTTTGACATTAAAGCAGAAATTCTTTTCGTATAAACAGAGTTCAGCCTTTTTAAACATAATGACAGAAATCATTGAGATTTCATGATTTCACAGGTGATTTCTGTCATAAATAAATCAGTGTGTCCTTCATCAGTCAGCGAACCTCCAGAAATAATGAGTTTCAAGTTTCATTAAGAACATGTATTTATGGCCCCTTCTCCTGCTCCTGCTCCTGCCCCTTCATCCTGCTCCTGCCCCTTCTCCTGCCCCTGCTCCTGCTCCTGCTCCTGCCCCTTCATCCTGCTCCTGCCCCTTCTCCTGCTCCTGCTCCTGCTCCTGCTCCTGCTCCTGCTCCTGCCCCTTCATCCTGCTCCTGCTCCTGCTCCTGCTTCTGCTCCTGCTCCTGCTCCTGCTCCTGCTCCTTCTCCTGCTCCTGCTCCTGCTCCTTCATCCTGCTCCTGCTCCTGCTCC
>NW_019524665.1:9104-9733 GCF_002814215.2 Seriola lalandi dorsalis | reverse complement strand
CTCCTGCCCCTTCTCCTGCTCCTGCTCCCTCCTCCTTCTCCTGCCCCTTCTCCTGCTCCTGCTCCCTCCTCCTTCTCCTGCTCCTGCCCCTTCTCCTTCTCCTGCCCCTGCTCCCTCCTCCTGCTCCCTCCTCCTGCTCCCTCCTCCTGCCCCTTCTCCTTCTCCTGCCCCTTCATCCTGCTCCTGCTCCTGCCCCTTCATCCTGCTCCTGCTCCTCCTCCTTCTCCTGCCCCTTCTCCTGCTCCTGCTCCCTCCTCCTGCTCCTGCCCCTGCTCCTGCCCCTTCTCCTTCTCCTGCCCCTGCTCCCTCCTCCTGCTCCTGCCCCTTCTCCTGGTTCAAATCTGGCTGAGAAATTAATTATTATTCGATTAAACGAGGGTGGGAGGGGGCGTGGCTTAATATAATAGATAATTTGACTGAAATGATCCTGATCAATGTCACATTATAGAGATGATGTCATCAGTTAAAGCTCCTCCAGTGTAAAGGTCTGTGTCCATGTGTAGTGTGATTATAGATCAGCTCTAGCTTCTATATTAATACTGTGAAAGTATCAAAGCCTCAGTCCACAGAGAAATGCACACAGCCTGTATTCAGAAACTGAGCCTTAAAACCAGCCGTCAGGACTTCTG
>NW_019524665.1:6130-7654 GCF_002814215.2 Seriola lalandi dorsalis | reverse complement strand
CGGACAACCTGAAAACAAAATGGCGGCTCTGACTGTCGCCGGGCGGACGAGTAGAAAGTTGAAAGTTTTCAAACGTGTGAAGATGGTTTATCTGCTGATGTGAGTCACAGACCAACAGATGAACCGTGTGTTCGCGGCGGGGGAAACGTGGAGGAACCCGGAGCCGTGGTCGTCGGCGCTCGCTCCTCCTCTGACACCGCCGCTGGCTCCGACTCCTCCTGAGGAGAGGAATCCACAAAGAGAAGAATTAATCAGAATATATGGCTTTTAATATAAAAGCCTGTCATCCCCGCCGTGTGTTATTGAGTTTGTGGAGGCGGGCGGAGCTGCCGGGATCACAGGGCGAGCTCACGGCCACCTGTACCGCCGCCCGCCAGCGCCACACTCATACAATAAAAAGCCTTTTCTGGGAATTTGTTTGGAAGCGCGGAGACTTCCTGTGGACGCAGGAACTTTTCCTCAGATGATCTTCATTGTTGATAATCTCTTTAACTACAGGGGTGAGCCGCTACACCTGAACCTCTCCATCCAGGGCCGCCGCAATCGCTCTATAGCCCCCGCACTAATCCCATCATGCCTCAGGAAGACTTGGCTTCTCCCCTCTCCGCTCCTCTTCCTCCTCTTCCTCCTCTTCCTCCTCTGCACCATTAAAGCAACAGGGAGAAAAGCAGATTTACAGCAGATCCATTTCATTTCAATAACCTGCATCTGCCCCAGACCTCTGCAGGGACCGGGACCAGGACCAGGACCAGGAGCAGGATCAGCACCAGGACCAGCACCAGGACCAGGAGCAGGATCAGGACCAGCAGCAGGTTCAGGATCAGCAGCAAGTTCAGGTTCAGGAGCAGGACCAGCACCAGGAGCAGGACCAGGATCAGCACCAGGATCAGGACCAGCAGCACGTTCAGGATCAGCAGCAAGTTCAGGATCAGGTTCACGATCAGGATCAGGTTCAGGAGCAGGACCAGCACCAGGAGCAAGACCAGGATCAGCACCAGGATCAGGACCAGCAGCACGTTCAGGACCAGCAGCAGGTTCAGCAGCAGGTTCAGGATCAGGATCAGCACCAGGAGCAGGATCAGGATCAGGATCAGCAGACACTGAGGGCGCTCTGTGACCCAGAGTTCTGTCTGCAGGTGATCAGTCAGCAGGAGCAGGAACTCTGTGGATCATAAACTGACATCAGCTGACTGCAGACCTGTCCAGGTGAACCCTGCCTCTCGCCCACTGTCACCTGGGATTGGCTCCACCACCCAGCAGATCACTCCTCCATCTGCAGGAGGAGGAAGAGGAGGAGGAAGAGGAGGAACCGTGTTTCACTTAAAGAAAAAGAAAGTGGGATATTTTCTCATCGTGCTTCAATAAGAGCCGCTGGAAAATAATGGGGAGATAATCAGATCAGTGGCACTCTAATTCACTGGGTATTGATCAAGGCTGATTCCTAATGGGGCCAGACCTGTGTGTGTGTGTGTGTGTGTGTGTGTGTGTGTGTGTGTGTGTGTGTGTGTGTGTGTGTGTGTGTGT
>NW_019524665.1:0-906 GCF_002814215.2 Seriola lalandi dorsalis | reverse complement strand
GCTCACACATCACTGCAGACCATGTAAACACTCTTTTTAAGTATGAGAAATATGAATGTGAGAGCGTGAACGTGTTTGTTTAAAACCTCGTCTTGATGTAAAAGCGGCGTCTATCGATTCTCACACGGTCCCTCCTCTGTTGGTTTATTCAGTGAGCGGGGGCTTCGCTCTGCGTGTCCCCGCTCACACGGATTTACCTCCGCATGAAATATTTATTGAAAGCTAAAAGAATTTTCAGCCTGTCGTTATACATCCAGCCCCCAGGCGAGACCTGCCCCCCGGTGAACGCAGTGCTTATGCAGATCAGGCCCCGAGAATCAACATATTACAAGCAGCTGACATTTGTCCTGATATATTGAATCGTTAGTGCGACAGAATCACTTAAGCCGGATCCACTAACATCAAGTTTCCTCTCGTTATTGACCCTCACGGGCCGAAGCCTGACAAGTGGAACTGCAGCAAAGTTCATTAATAATGTGAAATAAATCAATTTGCCTGGAAATAGTGGGACAGCAGCAGACTGCAGGAGATGCCCTGATTCTACTGTTGTGATCTACTGTCTCACCTCCAGCACATACAGCACATACATCACATACATTACATACATTATATACATTATATACATTATATACATTACATACATTATATACATTATATACATTACATACATCACATACATCACATACATTATATACATTATATACATTACATACATTATATACATCACATACATCACATACATCACATACATTATATACATCACATACATTATATACATTATATACATCACATACATCACATACATTATATACATCACATACATTATATACATCACATACATTATATACATCACATACATCACATACATCACATACATTATATACATCACATACATTATATACATTA
>NW_019524664.1:42858-43948 GCF_002814215.2 Seriola lalandi dorsalis | reverse complement strand
GCAAACTTTGTGACAACCAATACTTGTGTCATTCTCAAAACTTTTGGCCATGGCTGTACTTTTTGCCCCTCTACTATTTGCCCATGTGTAACCAGGGTCATCTGAATTAGCCTTTTTATATGAATCCAATAAATCCACATGTCCATATGTAGCACATTGCCTACAGTACATTGTCTGACCTGTGTAAATTAAGTAAACTTTATTGGTGCCAATGGTGAATTTGGCAGGAGGTTGGCGAAAACCATCATAACCATTTGGATCCTCCTGGAACAAGATTCAAAATTGGCGTTTGCCAGTCCATATCCCTAGTGAGTTTCTAATTTCTCCCATTCCTGATAGCACAGTCACATAACTGAGGCCTGTACTACAAAACAGGATTAGAAGTTATCGAGGTAACTTCAGGTTTAACTACCGGGGAAAATCGCCATGGTAACTTACATTGAACTCTTAACCTGCTCCGGTGCAGGTTAACTTCAGGGCCCAGTATTTCAATATGCGTATGTGATCCTGATCCTACAAAATTTGGATCCGGATTTGGTAATCCAATCCTACCCAGAGTCCATATCAAATGTCAATTTTGGGTATTTCAAAGCTCCAAGGTGGAGATTAGGATAGGTTTATGCTAAATATCAGGATTTTCCTTATCCCACTGTCAGGGTGAATTCAGCATGGATAGAAGTGGATGTAGAGATACGCAGCACACATTGCAAATATTCAAGTCTTATTACTTGATGTTTGCATATGAAATTGACACCGACTACGACAAAACAATATCCAGCCTTTGTTAAACAATTAATCAAAATAACATTATCAATCAGAACACACACACACACACACACACAAAACTTTCAGAAAAATTCCTATGGACTGTTTATTTTTATAAACTCCTAAATAATCTATATATGTGTGTGTATGTTCTTTTATGTCAACATAAAATAAAAAATGAAAATGATCACAAAAAGAAAAATCTCTGAAAAATTCACATTCCGTCCTCTGGCAGTGGAATACCAGCATCTATCAGCCTCCCCTCTAACAGGCGAATACGAAGTTTCACTGTCCTCTGTTGAAGCAATGTCAATTTGATCTGCTC
>NW_019524664.1:41973-42838 GCF_002814215.2 Seriola lalandi dorsalis | reverse complement strand
GAAGAGACTGGTAACAGACTAAGAGAACTGAGGCCGATATGAGTTCTGTTACATTTGAGAATTGACCTGATTGGGGTCCAGAGTACAGTAACTGATGTTTATTGGTATAGGCCGAAATGGGTCAGATACTTTGATAAATGGGTACTAATTGAATTGAATGTCAAGTGCCACTTTAAAATAAGTAATACCATGTTTTCAGTGAAAAAAAAAAAAAAAATTCAATGTGTGATAAGGTACACTTTGGGTATCTGAAATGTCTGGAGACATTTATTATTGGGGGGGAGAGTGTGGCATACAGAGCCATCAGTGGGCTAATATACTTACATTATTATTGTTATTGTTTGCATGTTTGACATGGTTTCCGTTTGGTATACTCAGGTTCAGAGTGTGTTTAAAATTGTCTGTGTTTTATGGTAAGAAAAGGTTTGTTTATTGTAATAAAAGTATATGTTTGCTCTTTACAGGTAAGAAAGGAAAGAGTTAGAATTGTATAAGTGATGGGTGAATATGTTGTGTCGTAGTTTATGGTCCCGGTTCCGTTATATGTGATATTGTTTATAAACGTTAATTGGTCAGCGAAGGTAACGTACCGAAAACGGCTGTTGGGATTGGTTGCTTAGTTACCGCAAGTGAGTGGGAGGATGTAGAGTACATAAATAACTTAAAATAGATATATGGTTGATTTGATTAATTTGACAATGTTTGGTATACATGATTAGCTGACTGTGTATTCGAAAAACAAATTGATATTGAATGTACATGATGAAAATGGTCCAGATTAGCCATACAACGGACGTTATTTACCGTTTGGATGTTAGTGTAAATGTTCATCATTTGTCTGTGTTCAAATCGAACACGTTCCGAG
>NW_019524664.1:32859-39119 GCF_002814215.2 Seriola lalandi dorsalis | reverse complement strand
ACACTGCAAAAAAGGAATTTCAAGAAAGTAAAAAAAGCCTTGTATCAAGAAAATAAGTCTTATTTTTTGTCCAAAAAGAATATTAATCTTGTCAAGCATGTTTTGCACTGGAAAAAATATCTCATTTTAAGAAAGTATACCTTACTTTTTCTTGTTAAGATATTCCAGCTAATTTTGAGCTAGAATGAACCAGAAACAGAGTATAAAAATGTTTTACAATAAAACCCAGTGGGGCAACAAGATTATTTGCCTTATTTTAAGAGTAAGACCATTTGCACAACGTCTCAAGAATGCCATGAAACAAGGACAAATAAAGGTTTTTTATTATTATTATTTTCATCGCAGGACAGAACCTGCTGCTTCATATCTAACATATTAAAATGACAGAAGACTGGTCTATACAACACACAACCTACAACATAATACAAAATAACCAAGCTGGATGAAAACTGCATGGCAAACAAAACAAAACAAAATGACCAAAAACGGTCAAAATGAAATGACCCTTGACTCAACTGCATCCTGCATCACAATGATAGCAAAGAGCATGCTTATGCAGCATCAGCATTTGACTGCTAATTAATTGTTCTTTTGAAGAAGAAAGAATCATGAAACAACAAAAACAAAAACAATGGTCAAGAAGCACTGTTTGTCTATGAAAGGCCAACATATCAAGTGTGCCTTTTACAGTCTATCAGACGAGGCTCTGTGTAGCCCAAGCACATCTCCCAGATAATATTTTGTAGGGACATATGTCACATCCTTGTGAGTACAACTGTAATATGGAGTGAAATCTACCAGATTATCAGATGTTATGAGGTCAGCTGCTTGTGCCATGTTTGGAATCTCTATTGTGTATGCCATGTAATTTCTATCATAGCAAACAGTCGTATGTTGCTGCAACTCAAAACAATATAACGATGAGTTAATTACATAGATATTGCTCACAAGTCCAAACTCAGGTAAATCATTGGAATTAACAGCAGTTACAAGTAATGTCTTCTCCCGTATATATTTATTACCATTTACATTTATCCATTTAACAGACACTGCATTGTTTATGTCATCATTCCCAAGGAAAGCCCTGGTTTTTTCTTTCAAATACGACATGTTGCGTATTTCGGAAGTTGGTCCCAATGCACACTCGTTAGAAAAATTGGGTGTTCAGATTGATTTACATTTTGACAACATTCATACATTTGATTATGCCTTATTAAAGACTTGCAAACGTTTCGAAAATTTAGTTTTGAGGCCCACTGTTTGAAAAAACAATGTTTTGATTCAAATCTCATGCACATGTGACGGACCATTGGTCCCAGGAGTTTTATCTGCGATGAAACATGAATCAAATAATGTTGTTTAGGGGTAATGTTATCAGGGAAAACACTTTTCATATGTTTTAAATGCTGTTCAATTAGTCTTTTCAACTTGTTAATTGTCTGTAGACCAATGACAGGAGCAAGCAAAATTTTAACAATTTCTATGAGTTCAAGAATTATTTTGTAGTATTCAGTATCTTTAGCTGTATCAATAAGAAATGGCAATATTTTAAGTAGAACAATCATTTGGCCTGAGGATTGCTTCAATTTACTATCACTTGAAGCTAATGTGCAGTAAGCTATAGGGCTTGGTTTGTCTCTGACATCAAGTGGAGAGTAGGGAAATCCAGTTAATGCACTATTGACAACATCCAAATCTAGCTGACCTAAAAGAACCAACTGTTTTAACACACACTTTATTTCTAATGGAGCAATGCCTTCAAGAATTATATGCATCATATCCTGAGGTGTTTGTTCGATCAAGTTAGAGGCTGGAAATTCTACCAGCTTGCTCCTTCTGTTAATGCCAAATGTAGTCTTTGAACTGTTTCTAAGATACTCAGTATTTGCCCTCTCAATGTCATTACAGTGTCGAACATGTCTTTCTAGTGTCATTAGCTCAAAGTTTTCTTCGTCAAAATACATTTGCATGTCCTCAAACGAACATTCACACTGCCGGCACTTACTATAGGCGAAACCAACACCCTCTTTAAATCCACAAAGCTCATGTTGTGCTAAGGTGTCTCCACATATCGAAACTAATGCTCCAAATATTTTACGTTCACCATTCGCAGTTTGAATATTAACACCATCATATAGCATTTCCAAGTCCTCATACAATCTGCCCAAAATTCCATCCACCACATTCAGACAACTCCCTCTTCTTTGCAATAGCAAGTAGACGGATTGCAGCGAGTTTTGATCTATATTTTGGATTAATGTTTCCTAATGTATAGTAAAACATTAGCAACGTATTCTTGGAGGCATGAGAACCAAGTGGGTTGCAGATTTCAATTTCATCAGAGTAAATGATTATCTGTAAAGCAGAGGGCCAGGCTGAAAATAAAGGGTGTGATTTCATGAGCTCTCCATCTATAATGTCATACAGATAACCACTTCTGTATTTTTGCGGCTGATCTATCATTTCTAAAACTTTTGGATGGGACAATAACTGTTCTAAACTTTTAATCAGAGGTATATAATGAAAACATTTGGTTAATGTGGAGTGGACCCTTTTGTCCCTTTTTTCCGCAAGCAGGCCGTATACCCAACAGAAACCTCCTCTGACTCCACAAAATTGAAATTTTCCTTTATCACATTGTCCTGCCTGTATGTTGTTGCGACAGAGGAAAATGGATCCTCAATTCGGTCAAATACTGCCATCGCTTCCTTTTCAAGTTCACTTCCTTGATGTTGCTGGAATACAGTTTGTATGTTTGTGTTTCCTCAGATTAGTCACCAACAGAGCTTGGTATTGCTGCATTGCTGCCAAGACATCATTCACACCTCTCTGAAAAACAGGCAAGAAAGAAGAGAAATTAAATCCAAACAGTCTAGTTTTAAAATTATTAGCATACAATCTCTTTTATAAAGAATACGAATATTAAACATCAACACAATGATGCTTTTCAATTAATTTATGAGACAAGTAAATTCAAAATATGAAGTTAAACTAACTAGATAGCAGAGAGCAAGGCATTATTAAATATCAAATCTCATGGATAGATATAAGTTAAGTTGAAGCTAAGGGAGACTAATAAGGTAACTGTAAACTGACTTGATTTTTTTTTTCCATTATAAATATCACACAATATTTTAAACTGCAGGCACCAGCCCAGATGTGCAATATTCAGTGAGTGAGAGGTTGGCCTATGCATAGTACAGTTCACAACAAGAGCACTCAACATTACCACCTTTGACCTCATTTGGACTTGAAATACAGATAATCAACAGAGCCACAGATGTAATAAATGTAATAATGTTGTATGTAGACAAACCTGTGAAAGAAGAAAGGTGTTTTTCTCTTGCAGTCAACATAATAGCAGTAGCTTGTCTCCTCAGAGTGTTACACCTCATGTCATCCTTTTAAAAAAAAGAAAAGAAAATTTAACGTATAATAAAACACATTGTTTTGCCACAAACACTGATATGCTGTCATAAAAAATAGCATTTTATGACAATCTAGGTGAGATTTAATTTGGAATGGTGAGACATAAGGATGATGATAGGACTTAGCTGGTTGTAGTTGTGTACTGAAGGAAACAACAAACTTACCTCTGACTGACATGCAGAAGAGTCTACAGCAGGACATGACACAACAGTCATTACATCTTGCACCCTGTTTTCCACCACTGCTTCGTCCGTTGGATGCTCTCTGTTTTCCACTGTCGCATCAGCTGGCCTGTATGCCCACACATTTCGGTCCACTACTGGTGAAGCTTCCCGGCTTGAGGTCGCTGTTGTCCCCTCTCTCTGCGAGTTGCTGCCGCCACTTTCCAGGTGTTCGTGGTGGTTTCTTCGAATGTGATACCATAGTGAGTTGTAGACTCGATACTCTTTGGTGCATCCATCAATTCCACAAACAACGCGAAAATCTGGACTGCGATTGTGAGCAGTATTAATATGACTCAATAAAGACTTGAGAGTGAGAGCCACAAACACAAAGCAAATAACACAGCGCCAAATCATCTTTCCGGTTTTTGCCTGCATTAGCTAGCTACCGAGTCCGACCGCCTTTGCATCTGAACGAAGATGACCTGGTGATACATCACGTGATAAAGGTACGTATAATTCCGTGTCTTATAACGGCAGAAACGACTTGCCATTTATCAATTATCCCATAAATGTGACTCGGTTTTAATAATTACAAAGTCATATGAACTTATTTAGATAAATATAGTTTGTATAAATGCAAAATAAATGTATTAAGCCTGAGCGTCCACCCCCGCTCGCTCTTGGAAGATGGTACAATCCACCCTTTCGCGCTTAATTTAGTTAGTTAACCTAGCTAAACGAGTTGTGGATTCGCGGCTAATGGGCTAAAGTTTAGCCGCTAAACTACATTTAAAAAAACAGGCTGGTGTTGCATTATGATTCCCATCTAGAAATAGGTTTAGCCGAATTAAGCTTTGGGACCAGTATTTTTTTTTATATCAAGGGCTGTAAATGCTGAAAATACAAAAACACCTGGTAGTTTGCACATGCCCAGGCAGGAGCCGGAGGCGTTCATTGTAGGCCCCCCATCTATCAAGCTTTACAAAACTGACATGAAATGTGAATGCATTTTATCTAGCAATGCTCTGTTCTCACTCTGTAGTGGCACTGCATGGTTTCAGTATATCTCATTTATAAATGCTGTGAAATTCACTCACGGCTCTTGAAGTAAAAGTAGCAAGAATTAGTAAAATGTCCAAACAGTACTTATTGTACAAGGGGTGTTGGCAAAATATCCTTACCTACTATGTGCAAATATGAAGGAATTCAATGATAACCTCTGTTTCTTGGCCCTGACTGTCACTTTTCTATATTCCAGCTGCTAATATTGGAGAAGACTTATTCTTCTCACTTTCCCGAGAAGACATCAAAGACCTCTTTCCTGGTCCTGAAAATTTCTTGAGGCGCCGGGCTATATGGTTTCTTGTGAAAAAGATGAAAAGGTCAGTTCCCAAAATGATAATGCATGTTTATTAAACTAACAAGTAGGAACATACTCTGACAAAGTTATTCAATAAATGTTTGTGTTAATGTGTTTAAGGTGGATACTGCTCCTGAAATTCAGCAATCACCCCCCACTGGAGGCAGTGACCTTTCAAAAGAGGAGGCCAATACTTCTAAATTTGTGGCTATGTCCAACCCAGAATACATAGTCTTCACAGACAGTGAGCTTGACCAGGTCCAGCGACGCTCCTACTTTGAGCAGAAATGGCTGGGGACTGAGCACAATGTGACCTTATCCAAGGAGCTCTTCTGCCGACTCATAAGAAACACTATGACTAATCTGATCTCCATCGCAAGAGCCACAGAGGACTCCAGATACCCCACCACACATGAGGTGAATGCCATGGCAAAGCGATTGGTGGAGTACTATCCAATGATAAAAGACAGGTCATCAAACAGTGAGTGGGTGAGTAGATTTTTGTCACTTTTGCATTATGTTAATACTGAGATTTAGATCATTTCTATTCATACAGTGCTAAATCAGACAGAAAGTTCAAATGGAGCTAGACATTGCTGAAAGCTATAATTACAATAAGAAAGCTTGAGCCCCTAACATCTTTTTTGAATGTTTGCTATGTATGCCTTGCAGGAGCATGTTGCCAAAAAGCTCAGGAAGAGACTCTCAAATGTCAGAAGTCCAAGGAAGGCCAAAGGTCCTCCTTCAAAGAAACCACTACAAGAAGTCAGTTCAGATGTTTCAACTACTGACTATGATGGAGATTCCAGTGCACCCACCATTATTCTGGAACAGTCAGCTGTTAGTCCCATGGGCATGTCAGTAGATCTGTCACCCAGAACCAGCACCCCAGCACAGAACCGGGACAGCAGTAATGAAGAATGTATGTATTGTGTTAAATATAATTTGTAAGTTTTACTTGTTAGTTTGGAAATCTCATGTCCCCTTTCCACCATAACGTGTAATGTCTTCAGCTTTTTCAGTTGATGTCATGGACAGCCAGAAAATCCAAGCAAGACACTACAAGACCCTCCAAGAAATGTACAAGTCAAAAAAGCCAAACAAATCTGCGGTGACTCATTTGCTGAACCTGGAATTTGACTCTCGAAGATGCTTCATCACCTCTGATGTTTTAAAGGAGCAAGACAGAGCAGCAAAGATTCTAGAAGCTTACCCTTGTTTCAGAGAACCGGATCATGTAAGTAATGTTGGTCCCTCACAATTTCAGCCCTTCCAAGGACTCAGTTTAGCATGACATAATTAACATA
>NW_019524664.1:15594-32754 GCF_002814215.2 Seriola lalandi dorsalis | reverse complement strand
CTGACTAGCGTCTTCTTCATCTGTTGTCTTTCTCTTCTTAGAGAAGTATCTGAACAAGCTCATCTGAAAATGCCGTCAGCAGTTAATACATAATGACGTGTAGATATTAGCTTAATGCTATCAGTTAGTTTACCCAAGTTAGCGTCACTGAGTTGGCTAATAAGTCTACCTTTTTTCTCCGGTAATTCGCTGCCTTATTCCTCACGACTTCACTTCTCTGACTCTCACCTGGTGCCTGACGTGAAGTCACTTTCAAGGCCGCGCTCTCGCGAGTAATTAACTCCCTCCCTCCCCTCTCCTCCCCTCCCCCCGCTGTTGCGCTCATCATCACACAGGCTGTGCTGTGAAGGTGGAGAGATGTGGCGGTGGTGCATTTGCGACAATAAAAAAAAATAAAAATAAAAGAAATTTGAAGGCGTGGTGGCCCGCCACTGATAAATGAATGTAGAGGAAACACTGAATGTTATGTTACAGTTATTTATGGTATCACCTTGTTTTGTGCTTTTTTCATTAAACCAGTGGAGCATATCACAGCTGTCTTCAGGGCCCTGCCACTTCTCTTTCCATCCAGCACTATGCCACCGAAGAAACTGGGCTCAAGCAGCGAGGCTCTTTTCCATATCCTTGCGGTGAGATTTACAGACTTACTGAAACATTTCATAATATATGTTCCAGTTTTTCAGGCATAAATTTTATACTAGGTTTAGTAACTTTTAGATAAACTTTTATCATTTCAAAAGGTCTAAAGGGGAAGTGTGTAGCCTACTTAATTTAATACTAACTTTATTGGAACTAGCTGTGGTGCATTCAGCCTTTGCAGTGCTGAATGCTGAGAGATTACTGTGACTAAGTGTTTTAAAGTGCAATGTGATTTCACTAATGTTCTTGTCCAGGTCAAAGTTTATGTTATTTGTAATGTTTTTCTAATCTTCTTCATTGATTTGTGTCATCTAGACTTCTGAGGATCCTGATGGTTTCATGCGGCAGCGACCCCTGTCTTCTCCGGTTCTGCTAGTTTCTGAGGACAACTGCATGATCGCCATTGGAAACACACCAGTGACCACCTTCGCCATGGACAGACTTAATGAGGGACTTCTCTACCTCATGGCATATTACTATGCCCTGCACATGACCTACCCAAAGTGCATTTCTACACTACTGTCAGTACTGCAGACAGAGGTACTTCAAGATTCAATTCATGAGCAGGATTTGACCCCCCATTACAAAAAAGCGATTGGTGAGTGGAAGTCATTCATTGAGTGAGTCCCTTTGTTTGTCCCTCTGCCCCACTCTGATGTAACAATTTCAAAGAAAGTTGATGTTCTGTTTAAAAAAATGTTCATCACAGTTAGATACATTGTTGGTGAGATTGAAAACCTTTCCTGTGGGATATTATGCTGCAAAGCAGATGCAACATGTTTAGTTGCTATGGTATGCTGCTACAATAGCTGATGTATTATTATTTTGATAGTGAGGTTCAAATCAAAACTGACTTTTCAATCTGTTTGATTATGATGGATCTGGAACATGTAAGTGCTCCTTTTTTGGATGTTGATTGTGAACATTTGTATTGCAAAGTTAATAAAAAAAAATTAAATGAGAAAGTTTTGGTATCTTGATTTAAGACATCACTTATATTTGTTATGCTGTTTTAAGAAATTATGGTGTAATTTCTTAAATTTAATTTAGTGAAGAGACTTAAATTCAAATTTTGAGTAATTTAATCTTAAATTAGTGTTTTTTCATTGCTTGTTTTAGAAGAACTTGGATTAATTTAAGATTTTCTGTCTAGTTTAAAGTCTCATTTTAGTCTTTTGGAGCTAAGAAATTCGGGCTTATTTTAAGAATTCTTGTCAAGCAAAAAAAGCATACCCCATTGGCAGATTTTCTTGCTTGATACAAGATAATTTGATTGAATTTAAGAATATTTTACTTCTTTCTAGAAGGGCTGTTTTGAAATATGCAGTAATCTTTAGTCAAAGACTAAACTGTGTATACACAGTTTAGTCCTTGACTAAAGATTACTGTTGCTGTCAGACATGTTTATGCTGATTTACAGCTATCATTGTAATACACAAAATAAATTTACTACATAAAGGAATATGTCATGATGAGCACCTCTGCTCAAAACATGGAGAAAAATGATTTACTTTGTCAGCATCTATTAAAATATTTGACTAGTACTGACATTGAACACCTGTAGCAGTCCAAATACAACAAACATTTTCAGACTGTAAAAGTATGTCTAAGGAGGCATGACAGATAACTACATTACACTATTCACAATAGTGCTTATTTACCAAAAGAGCTCCCAGTAATGACGAGACAGTAACAGTTAGCATTAGCTACCTAGCTACATGTTAGTAACTGTGTGCCAGCACACATCAACAAACTGAAAATGTAATGTCAAAATACAAAAAATTGGTTACCAACCATTCAGAAACGTCCTGCTGCAGTTGTAGAGTTTGAACTTCTTCAGCAGCCTCTCCCTCTGGATCAGATTCTGGATAAAAGTCGTGTGGTTGAACCAAATCGCTACCGACGCCAGGTCGCTGGTCACCGTAAACATTAGAGCATGGTGCCAGAAGCCCAAACGGCATCCCCTTCCGAAGAGAGGCGTATTCAGGCACAGCTCATTTGCATTTAAAGCTACAGACACAGAAACAGTCTGTTCTGAACAGGGCTGAAAAAGAGGGGTTTACAGGCCTGCTGAAATATAGGATCGGAGTGGATTTTTTAGCAAGAAGCTTCAAGGACATGTTTTGGGGACCTCTGAGACTTATTCAAACTTGTTGAAAAGGAGCATAATATGTCCCCTTTAATACATACTCATAATGAAACAGCATTGTTATCATTAGTAAGTTGTCAAAATACAGAGATGTTCTGCGTTTAAAGATAATTAACCACTACATTGCATTTCAAATATTTTGTCAGTGATACACATTAAGACCCCTTTCCTGCGGTGGTCACGTGATTTCTGACGTATGCCACAACAGTTGGTATCCAGTAGTCTGCTTCCAGTGTCACATCAGTAGCTAGCTGGTCCAAAAAAAAAAAAATGGATTTTAACGTGAAGAAATTAGCCTCCGGTGCCGGACTGTTTTTCACACGAGCCGTCCAGGTAACGAAACGCTGACCTGAGCTAGCGTTACTGTAGAATGTCTGAGCTAACGTTACAACAGTATCTGAGCTAACGTTATGTTACAGTGTCTGAGCTAACGTTACGGTACAGTGTCTGAGCTAACGCTGGGGTACATGTTAACATAGAAAAACACACTGTTACTTAATATTCAGTTACGTCCCGATAACGATAGAAGGCCGACATTATAATTAAATGCTGTTACTGACAGTGTTGTTAGCCACTTTAATGTTAAGTTTAGCTAACGTAACGGTTGCTAAAACAAAAACAACCACGGAGTCGGTTAAAAAAAAAAACTAAAGTAAACTGTAATAGGTGTAATCACCTGTTTTATCATCTTTTATTCATTTGGTTGAGTTTGATGGGGACAAGTGTGAGAGAACGGAAGAGGATGTCAGCTGAGCAGGAACGGGTCGTGAACTGGACCCGGTCTGATGTCTCCGGATTCCTTAAGCTTTTAATAATAACAGATGAGAAGCCATCCAGTTGTGTTCACCTGTGAGAGTGTGTTGTTGTGTGTCTGCTCAGTTCACAGAAGAGAAGTTGGGACAGGCGGAGAAGACTGAGCTGGACGCTCACTTTGAGAACCTGATGAGCCGTGCAGACTGCACCAAAAACTGGACTGAGAAAATCTACAGACAAACGGAGGTCCTACTGCAGCCCAACCCAAGTATGACACAGTTACACCAGACCTATCATTATTCTGAAGTACATGTTGCCTTCAAGCATAGCTACTGCTGTACTGGTGTTTTTTGCTATAGAAGATAAATGACTGCTGTAAAATGCAGCATAATGGGATAATTAGCAATAAATCAATAAAGTCCAACAGAGTAAAGCTGGACTTGTTTACACTGATGGAAAAATGAAGCAATGTATTCTGGATTGATCAAAAAACAGTCACAGAACATTATTATAATGACTGTGACAAACAGTCTAACCCAGTGAAGTTTGTATTTTTTGTTGCCATCAGTGTCATTAATTAGACAATTGACAATAAGACAATACAATAGTAGTAGCACTAGTTAATATGTAGTTTAATACTTAAACCTAATCATATGATCCTGACAGGTCCACACTGGTGGCATTGCATGCTTTCACACATTAACCAGAAATAACGTATGCTCTATTACTTCTGACCATGTTGGGACGCAAACCTTAAAGTCAGAACTTTATTTTTGTGTCAAAGTGGAGTCCTGTCACATGATAAATAAGTTGCAGGTATAATATTGACTTTCTCCCTGTTGGTCTGGTCAAGTTTTATGATTACAGTTGGGTGTACAAATACAGAGCTACAAATACACATACAGAGCTACATACAGAGCTACACACAGAGCTACACACAGCTACACACAGCTACACACAGCTGCACACAGCTGGGACCTCAGTCAATGGCACTGACAGAAGGTGTTAAATGTGTCCTGTAGAGTTTTTTTTATGAACATGTTTACATTTGGTGTTTCTGACCAAAATGCTCAACATGAATCTATCAAATGTATTGAATGTTCAGTGGCTTCAGAGAGTATTCAGACCCCTTCACTTTTTACACACTTTATTATGTTGTAGATTTCATTTTAAAGTTTGCAGTCTGCACTCAATAATCATAATAACCAAGTGAAAACATAGTTTTAATTATTTTTACAATTTCTTTTATTTCATTTAAATTTTTTGGTCATTTTCCAATTTATAAAACTCAAATACACTGGTAGATAGACAATAAATAAACATCAAGTTAATTCTTTTTTAAACAAGAAACAAAACAGGACTGAAAAGGTTTAGGCTGAAGCCTTAGCTTATTACACCTACCATTTTTTCAATTAAAAACTGTAATCTCTCATTCACAAAAGTATTCAGATTCTTCACTCTGATCAGGCGCATCAGGGTCTGTCATGATAACTTCTTTTATTAAACAACATATTGTCACAGAAATAATTCTGATAAACAATATTATTGTCAAGACCATTTTATGCCTCTGATATAATGATAATAGCATAATAATGTGAGGAGACATTTTTAAAGAACAATAAACTTTTAATTGAGACATTGGAATTGGGATGTGTAAAAATATTAAATATTATAAATAGCAATAGTTGAGAATTTACCTATGGTGGTGTGTGAATGATGCATAGACTCATGCTGAGAGTGTAACCCAGGTTATTTTCTGTAGCTGCAATTTACAGATGTCCCCTAAATGCCTCACAGTCAGCTGCACACAGAATCGTCTAGTCTCCACTCAGTTACTGCAGTGCAGCAACTCAGAAAAAAGAGTGAGGTAAGGTGTTGAAACAGTGATGTTATCTACCTGTTGACGATAGAGCCGGTGTATGAGAAACTCTCATCCAGCTTAAACCCAAAGTGTTCCCACACATGATCTGTGGAGTGCAGTTCTGAAACCATCTGGAATACAGTATAATGGTAGTCAAACCCTGCTGTGTACTGGAATCATGGTGGTGACATGCTTATGTAAACAAACACACATGGAAACTCAAAGGGAAATATCGAGGTCAGGAAAACGTGATTATCCTGTCAGGCCTGTGACAAACATTACAGTCACTATTTTAACATGCACAAGCTTTTCCAGTTTTCGCTCTTATTTCTGAAAAAGACAGTATTCTTATTAAGCTGTTTACATGCCTAATGAAGAGGAATATTCTGTCATTATGTTTAAAAATAGGTGTGTTTCCTCTTCTGTCCAGGAATGTGGGTTTTTCTTTTTGGCATGTATCTCCATTCCAGTCTCACAAGTCTAGTCGGTTTGTGCTTATTGTAAAAGGGCAAGAGGGGCAAGAGTGACACAACCTGCTGTAAAAACCCCAACTGAGACGCATATTTTGAATGAGCTGCTTGCACCTGAATAATATCAACATATCATCCCACGTCTTAATCAGAAAACACAAAAGTATCACCCATTTACTGTTAAATCTATGACACAATAAAGCATCTGTAAACTCCCTGAAGCCACTGTTTGTCCTTCCATATAAAAGTTTGCAAAGCCATTTTTTTGAATATTTAAAAATTTTCACATCCATGTTTACTAGATTTTTCTTCACTGCTTTTGTTGGCTTGTCTGTGCACTGCTGCCACCAAATATTATAGGGATCCACAGAAAGGCTACAGCTTGCAAATGCAGCTTTGACAAAATGATAAAGCCAAAGGAAATTCATAGCTGAAACATACAATACCCAATACCACTGGTACGGTTCTAATGCAGCGTATTAGCATTATTTCTAGGTTTATATGAGATGACATACTGGAGAGTGGGAGCTCTAATGTGTGACTTTTTGATTCAACATGCTACAGTTGATCACACTGGTGAGTATCCTGCCCCCCGACTCTGGTCCCCCGCTGTGTAAATCTTTCATGCCTTTGAATTAGAGTTAGAAGAGAAGTCATTGATGAACATTAACAGGACTAAATATGGTGCTGAGATCAAAGCTGGCTGTGAAATACATTTTTAATGCTCTGAGACTCAGAGCATCAATGTGACTTCAGGGCTGATCACTTCCAGCACGACATAACCAGTCTATTCTGGCTCACAGCTGATTGTGTCAGCACACCATTTATGTGGGTTAAAGATAGTTTATGCCAAACTCCTTTTTAATTAAACCTCTGTATCACTGGCTCTTACCACACGGTTTAATTTAGTCTTTATCTTGTCTTTCTCATCTTCATCTTGCTATAAAGCTGAAGCATGACAACTGGCTATTTTGTCCATGTTCAAAATAAGAGAAACAACTCATAGTTTGATTTGTCGGATTTGAGAAATCCTCATGTCTGGCTTAGGCCAAACTTCAAACTCAGTGCCAAACCTACAAAGAAAATTTTTCCCTTAGTTCAAAATACACAGAAAAGAAATGGAGGAGAACTTTTTGATGCTTTTAAAGATAAAAACTGGTCATGTTCTTCAGGTTCTTAGGCAAAGCAAAGAGAAACAGGACAATAACAGAAGGGTGTATTAGTTAGAGAAGCAGACCTCAGAGATCACAACATCTTCATCAGGGTGGAAACAGTTAAAAACATTGACTGTACCCAGTACAGAAAATAGAATAGAAACCATACAAATCATATCCAGATGTGATGCAATTAAAGGAGCTATATGTAAGTTTTTGTTATTGTTACATAGCTAACGCATTAACAGCTGTTTACTTTTCAGTCTAGAAGAACTGTGTGAGTTCAGCATCAGACTTCATTCCTTTACTCACCAACAGCTGTCTCCAGAGGTGAAACTCTAGTTTCTGTCATGTCTTTTCTTCTACTGAAGTTAGCATGCTAACTGGCTAGCCCGAGTTTGACTATCTCATCACTTTCTGATACCAAGTCACTTTATTGTCCAGTCTGCCCTGAAGAAGTAGCTGCTCAGAGAACGTATAAAATAACCTCTTGTATTGTAAACACAATGAGGCTGAAGCTCAACTGGTAAGTAAATATGTTAATGCTAACGTTAGCTATGTAGCAATAACCAAACTTACACACACATATATATATATATATATTCTCCACTTAATCACGTTTTCCTTGCCAAAGAGTTCCTGAAGATAATTTTTTGATCCAGTAACTTCTCCAGAAACACTGGATCCTACATTTCCCCTAATACATTTGTTTATATAGGCTGTGCTCTCTTCTAAACTAGTTTACTGTTCTGAATCTAGTAGCTCTTTATGGAAGCTGGGATCAGAAGTGAGTCTGACAACAGTCAACATAACAACATGAGCCTTGGCCACAAATGTGCCACCAACACCTCATTGAAGTTCAAGGAAGGAGTTAGATGCTAATATTAAGTTTTTTACGTTTTAGTGCAGAATGTGGACAGAAAACAATATTATCATATTTAACCTCATCAGAGAGAAAATGAAATGATAGAAACAAAGATAGAAGAGCAGAAGCTGATCCAGAATCAGGGCAGGGCTGCCCTTGTTTCACATACTTCCCTCCCAGCCTGTCTATATTTCCTCACATCATCTCCTTGTTGAACAGGCTCTCCTCATTGCTCCAGCCTGGTTGTGTGTAGTGTGTCTGTGTTTGAGTATATGAACCATAGTTACAGACGGTAACTACGGTTTCTACCGCCACATACAGTATTCCACAAGTACAGTTGGACCTGTCAGTCAGCTGATTACTGAGGCATCTCTTAAAACCTCAGTGAATTTCCTGCATCAGTTTGACCAAAACAAGTCGTGACCCTTAGTGTCATTAGAGCACGATTAACAGCAGAATTGATTTTGTAGAGTTGATCAATAACAAGTATGTGAGCAATAAAGAAACATGCTCTGATCAAATGTCTCTACCTCGACATGAGGCTTTTTAACATTGTGTATAAATATTTTTAGATGTTGTGGACATGTGAAGGGGGATCATTAATTATTAATTATTTTCAGAGATACCCCCTGCTTTGTTTTCCTCTAGGATCACTAAACTTGTTGGATTAAAACTCACACATCATCTCCAAAATGTACTTGTGAAAAATGTTTACTTTAATTATAGCTTTGTAAATATAGGTGATGCTATTCCATGGTATTAATTTATCCTGTGTGACAGACGTTAGACTTGGGTACTGTTTTGGTAATAAGGAGTTTTAAAATCCTCACAAGTACTACACCAGTTTAAAATGACAGTTGTTGCTGTTTTAAGCAGCTTTAATTTACTTGTGTCCACTAGGGGGCAGGAAATCTGTTGGAACTGAAGCTTCATTTTTCTGACCACCTGACGATTAAAAGTCCAATATTTCATAAGAAAAAGTAGGCAAGCTTCTCCCACACTGAGGTTCAGTCAGGTGCAGGAAACAGGCAGCACACAGCAAACAATAGACAAAACCTTATGTGAAGAAGTCTCAGACAACTTTATTCAGAATCAGAGGGTTATCAAATCAGCTGATTTGATACCGCAAAAAGCATGTGACAGTAGTGAGCTCTTTCTTTGCAAAAGACACATCATGTGATCACCAATGTAAAGACAATAGTCCTGCACCTCCACCCACAGGAAGCAACACTCACAACCAGAAGTTCTGCATTGACAACAACAGTCAGGGGCAGTGAGGTGTCGTTACGGGCTGACAGATACTTTAGTTTTAAAGGTGAATAAACTATTTAGGCTATGAGGATCCATTGCGTTTAATTTCTCAGCAACATTCTGGGAGGTCTGCACCACAGATCAGTGGCAGCTTTTCTAAACAAACCGTAGAGAGTAAGCTGGACCACGATCTGTCTCCATATGATATCTGGTTCTGGTTTTGAACACTCAACTTGAATCTTCTCAGGTGACAAGTGTGAATTTTTTCTGTAGATTGGCAATGAGAGACTGCTCACTGCTGCCACACATGCAGATTTTAGTTTTGATTTATATCTGCGTCAGCATATTTTTTTGTCTATTGATAAAGGTTGGTATATGCTGATTATATAATAATATATACACTGGGTCTGGAGAATATAGATAAGTCCAATATTTGTCTGTCTTTTAGCTCGGTTTCAGACTTCTGAGAAAAATATATGGATAATTAATCCACTGTGATTAATACACTTTGATGAACTAAATAACTGTTGGCTGATTGGTTCTTGCAGGTCGGGAATCAGACTTCAACATACATGCACTAAAAGTAAAGTGAGGAGTTTTTAAAAAATAATGATGAATAGCTTTTTACTTCATTCAAGTGCAGTTAAACTTAAATCAAATCAGTATTTGCTGTGACCCCCCTTTGCTTTTAAACCAGCTCCAGCTCTCCTCAGTTCACCAGACACAGTTCTTCAGGTACTCAGCAGGAAGGTTGTTACAGCATCTTGGAGAACCTTCCTTGGCTCTTCTGTGGATTTAGTCTCTCTCAGTGTCTTCTGTCCCTTCATGTGGTCCCAGACTGACTCCATGATGCTGAGATCAGGTCTCTGTGGGGACCAGACCATCTGCTTTCAGGACTCCTTGTTCTTCTGGTGTCTGAAGACAGTTCCTCATGACTCTGGCTTTGAATTTGGACTCATTGTCCTGCTGCAGAATGAGTCTGGACCAATCAGACACCTAAATTAAAACTGTAGCACAGTCCTGTACATGTTTGGGGCTGTTTTGGTACGAAAACAAAGATACCACCCAAGTCTAACAGATGTCACATTCATGTGTGAGTCACATCAATAATATCAAAAGGTTTTAATATCAAAAGAGCACCTCTTTATAATATTGGGGTGAGTCAGAGGTTTTGATTAATCTATGAGATTTGAGATTATTGTGTGTGGCGTTATTATTTACAGATACTGCAGCTGGATGAAGATGCCTCTCATGTCCTGATTAAATAAATACTACACCCAAAAATGACTTTCAGTATCTTATCATAGTCTTCAGTGGCTGAATGTCAACGTTTTCCCATATAATTATTAAATGGATAATTCTGTACCAATGCTGTGAGAAGCCATTTAGTTGTTTTTCTGCTCTTTAAAAGAACATGATCATTTGATCTTTGGATGTCTGTTTGCCTTGATATGTAAAGAACTCAGTTTTGGGCAACATTACTTTTACTCAATTAAAATCCAAAGGGAAATATTGAATTTCCTTCACAAGTTTCTCTGCAGACAAAGATTTCACACAATAAACAAACAACCCGACAGCAGTATAGTAGTAGCATAATTAGACACAGCATCTTTCAGGTAAATGCAACACTGTGAACACTGTGAGGTGATACAGTGTCTTCAAAAAGTGTTCAGACCGCTTCGCTTCATTGTGTTGAAGATTTAATGGTAAATGGATGAAATTGCCATTGTTGCCCATCAGTCTACACTCGATAACCCATAATGACAAAGTGAAAACATATTTCTAGAAAGTTTTACAAATGTATTTAAAATCAAAAACTGAAATACTGAAGTCTTCAGACCCTTAATCCTGTCCTTTCTAGAGACCTCTTTGGCAACAGTTAGAACTCCAGTCTTCTTCGCTGAGTCTCTATGAGCTCTGAACACCTGGATTTGGATGGATTATCCCATTCTTGCTAACAGATCCTCTGAAGCTCTGGAGTAGGTTTTCTTCATGGACCTGCATTCATCCTTCTCTCAGTTCTGACCAGTCTCCTTCTCCCTGCAGCTGAGAAGCCCCTCCTAACAGCACCATGCTTCATCATAGGGATGGTAACATCCAGGTGATGAGCAGTGCCTGGTGTCTGTCGGACATGGTGTTTGGAGTTCTGACCAGACCAGAGAGTCTTGTTCCTCCTGCTCTCAGAGTCTTTAAATGCTCTTAGTCAGACTCAGGCATTATGTCTTGACTCTCTACCATAAAGACCTGATTGATGGAGAACTGCTGAGATGGCCGTCCTTCCAGGGGCTTCTCCATCTCTGCAAAGGACTTCTGAATCTTTGTTACAGTCACCTCCTCCCTGACCAACATCCTTTCCTGGTTACTCAGTTTGTCTGGACGGCAAACTCTAGAACAGTCCTGGTTCCAGACTTCTTCAATTTCAGTTATTGTTCCTACTGTTCTCCTGGGAACACAAAGAGCTTTAGAAAGGGATTCATACTCTTGCTGTTGTCTATGCCTTGCTGGAATTTTACTATGGAGGTCTACAGAGAGTTCCTTGGACTTCATGGCTTCGTGGGACCTTATATAAACAGGTGTGAGCCTTTCTTTGCTCAATCAATTTAGTTTGCCATAGGTCGACTCCAGTCAAGTTGTAGACTCATCTCAAGGATAATTACAGCAAACAGGAAGCAGCTGACCACAGGTTGGAGCCGCAATAGAAGGTCCTAATGGTTTGTGTAGACTGATGTACAAAAATAGCAATTTTATCCATTTAAAATTAAATATTTTACAATTTATTTTACAAATAAATTACAACACAATAAAGTGTACAAAAGGTGATGGAGTCTGATGACTTTCTGCAGCCACTGTAATTCTGCAAATTGAGCTATAGTGGTTTTATAATGTGATAATTTACACTGTATTAGAGCCACTTCTGCTTCGTCCATTAATAAACATCAATGGACCACAAAGAAGTTGAAAAGTATCAGAAGTTTGTTACACTTCCACCACATATCACCAGTTTATAACATCATTAAGGCTAACAATGTTAGCAGTAACAGTTGCCTTCTTTTGCATTCAGCAGACACACCAGAGCCATAGATTAAACTCTTCTTGACTTTGTATGCAGGTGCCAGAATTGAGGAGTTTCTCTATGAGAAGTTGGACAGGAAGGCACCGTCCAGAATTACCAATGGAGAGCTGCTGGGTCAATATATGCAGGATGCAGCAAAGGAATTTGGTTCTCCATATGGTAAGTCTTAAACACAACATGACTCTTTTTACAGCCTGTATGTAAACTTGACCTCTCTTTACATCAGAAATAATCTACCCAATAAGTTGAAAGGTCACCTGACTGCTAGATACAAGTCTGCCAGCTCTTCTTCACTCATTTGTATGATGAGGAGGTATCCAGGTACAGATTGTTGGCTCTGTAGTGAAATGCAGTGATGCACCAGTGAACTGGTATTTTCCTGCCACTCACTAAGGTTATTTCTTCAACAACAGTGCGTCATGGCTGGAATTCAGCATTTTTATTATTCACTGCATATTAACACTTTGCCTGTGAAAAAGTCCTATGAACAGTAGTTTGTGAGTTAGTGAGAGCAGCAGCCGTATCAGTCATGTATCCCCAGTGTTGCCTTATTAGCTAACCTTTGTATATTCTCTAACTGAAGTAATGTGACTCAGCTTAACTTGCTCCCAAGCCTCCCTTCTTCGTCTATGATTGGCTCCACCACACATCACACACACCACTGACTTCTGCCCCATTTACACACCACATGGTAATGTTGAAGTATTTTGGTTAAATAAATTACTTTTTGTTTCTTATTTCAGAGTCTTGTCAACCTTTAGCCAGGTGACAACACTGTGCTCTGTGTGTTGTAGCCACAGTAACATGGCTGCAGACTATATATTATTCATGTGGTGTAGATTACAAAGAGCAACTGGAGCATGGCCCCATGGCTCCTTTCCCTTGGGCACTTTTATTGGATCTATATTTAGCTTTGAGTAGAGACACAGGCAATGTTAAAAGTCCACATTGTGTCTCCATCATACACATTGCCAAATAACTGACTTGAAATCATGTGATGATACAAATCAAAGATAAAAATATGGATGAAAAGAAGGAGATAGCAGTAAACTAAGGAAACTGTTTTTGAGAAACAAATGCATGACTATTGAAATCAGTGATCAGGCTTTCTTCAGCCAGAAAATGTGGTTTTATGTTATGATTTCACAAATGGTTTCTGTGTTAGTACAACAATGTGCATAACAGCAGTAGTAATAACAGCCTTCGTGGTTTTTATTTTTATGGATTTTAACCTAGAAATTTTCGTCTGGAGTGCAGCACGTAGTTTGTGTCGGTTGACGGTTGTAACACATCTGATGCATCACACAGAAAGAAGTAGTTGAGGTACAGTTGCCAGGTGCAGATTCAAGGGCTTGTCGACTACAGTGTCTTAAACTATCCTGTAACTTCAGAGGACATGTTGAAGTCTAGGAGGGATGTGTTATTTGAAATGAAGCCTCTGTGGTGAATGTTTTTCAGGGAGCACTCTGATCAAGGTGGGGGAATGTGAGAGGAGATTAGGAGCAGCAGAGAGGGAGTTCCTCCAGACATCAGCCATCAGCTTCCTGACCCCCCTGAGGAACTTCCTGGAAGGAGACTGGAAGACCATTTCAGTGAGTTCTACTGGTGCAGTAGTATTTTAGGGAGGAGGGATGTCACATTCCATCAGAAGACATAAAAACTTCCCCCTTGACTTCACATATTCTGGATGGTGTTGAAGGAAATAATCTCTCATGGTTTTATTCAGTATACAACACTGGGTCAGGGACAGACCTGTGGCAGCAGAAGGCTCAGATTGTAGTTTATCCATAGAAAACATGAAAGTGATGTCATACTTTTAATTGTCGACATCTGAACATGACTCATTGCTGTTTTTTTCATCATGATCATTAATAGTAATGGAAAAACTCATGTCGCCTAATTAATGAAAATTAACATAAAGATGATTAATCTCTGTTTTATAGTATAATAGAAAAATCACATTTTGCACTATGACCTGACTTTGTATGATCTAGGACATAAATCTATCATCACACCTTTACCAAAGTGTCTATCTTTGGAAATGTTGAGACTTCCAATAGTTACACTACAATAAATACAACTAGAAAATTCCTGGAGAAATTTTGAATGTGCCTGGTTCTTGGTGCGTGTATTTCACTCCTCACATTTCAATCTGTACAAAGGATGTTACTTTCACTTTCATTCATGTCGTAGAGACATATCCTGATACTGACCTCAGTCAATGCAGGTGTCCCTCAAAAGCCATTTGAAGCTGTCAAGACTGGCCAAAATAACCTCACACTGATGGTTTCAAACCCTAATTTGTTCCCACAACCATAGCAAGACATGTACGTATACATATACATTCCCTAACAGAAGTTGATCTGCAGTAAAGCTATAGAACTATATCCCCATATAGACAATAGCTTGTGTGTGTGTGTGTGTGTGTGTGTGTGTGTGTGTGTGTGTGTGTGTGTGTGTGTGTGTGTGTGTGTGTGTGGCGGTAGAGCTGCCCCCCAGAAAGTAAGTTCTATGTACCTGGTTGAGACTCTTATTTTGAAGGTGAATATCCAAAAAGTAAGATGGTGTTTGGGTGTGTCTGATAATGTGCATGCGTGTATTGTTGTGTGTGGCAGTGGAGCTGTCTACCATAGAGCCTCCAAAAAACTTGTGTTACCAGGTTGAGACACTTGTACAGTTTATATCCATAAGGTGGTGATGGTTTTTGTGTGTCTTTCAATGTATGTGTGTGTAACCCATGTTACGAGGCCTTAACTGTGCAATGAATTATTATGGCTGAATTCATATATATTCTATATTGGAAGGATTAGAACTAGGAATAGAAACAAAAATACAAACAAACAATGGTTTATGGTTGAAAAAATAGCGAATAGAAATTAATTAATAACAGTTGGTGTGTCGCCTAGTTTTTTTTCTCTCTCTCTCGCTCTTCTGTCGCTATTGAGATCAGAGTCAGATGCATGTTGTGTCGCTCATGATAGACTACGCTGGAGAATGTGGTGGATATCTTTGATACTAGCTGGATAAGTGGAAAAGTTCCTGTCCACAATGTGTAGTGTCTAGAGGATGTATATTTAACCCTCTTTTTGGCCTACTCAGGCCGGGTCCCCCCCTGTTGTCTCCCTGTTTGAGTTGGATGTGACATCTTTGGAAGAGAGTGGATTTCTTCTGCTGCTGTTCTGCGCTACAATAGTGGTGGTAGAGTGCAGTGGTTGTGGCGAGCCAAGCTAACTGGACAGATGTTCCTGAAAGAGTTGAACTGTTGCTTCCAAAAGAAATCCTGGTAGGACTGATCATTGCCAGAGCATTGAAGGATACAATTCATAGACTGCAGATTTTCAGCCTTTCACTGGACTGAGAAAGGAAAGAAAAGAGAGACTGTTTGTATTTGAGTAATTGTACACTTATGTTTAAATTGTTATCATCGATCTGTTGGTTGATGCAGATATTTTGCCAAATTTACTTTTTTTTTGACAAGAGGTTAAAAAAGGGAAGGGTGCTTTACACCTAGGTTAAAAGGGTGTCGCTTACACACAAAGAGGTCTGTCTCTTAGGACTTAGACTCTAAATCGACCTATAACCAGGTGAGCACTAGTCAGTGTCTATATGTGTAGTATGAGATGTATAATGAGTGACTCTTCTCAGAACCAGGGAGCAACACATTGGTTATTGTTGTTATATGTTTTATTCTCTTTGTGCCAACAATATCTAAATACGCTTCTAAAATGTACCTGTCGGTCTATGGTTTTCTTTGCTCTTGCTACTCAATGATTAGTGATTAATACTCATTTATCCTGTGGGCGAGTCTACATCCTCTGGTGTGCTCGTCCCTGTGGTTGCTGATTTATAAGTGTAGGGATAAACGCACGTGTAATACCCAGTGTCTACTGTAATACGCTAGAGCTGACATCTGTTACATGTGTGCGTGGTGTTGGGAACTGCGAAAGCTTGACCTTCAAACAGCCCTTTGAAGTTGCTTGGTGCGTGTACGTCACTCCTCACGTTTCAATCTGTACAAAGGACCTTAACTTTCAGTTTCATTAATGTCGTAGAGACTTATCCTGACACTGACCTTGTAGGATTTTAAAAAATTGTCAGATTTTCTTTGGGAGGAACATTTTCAGGGATGGCATTTAGAGTGCCCATGATGTCATCCACTCTAGCTCTGAACATTCTGTGCAATACACACCCATTATAAAATCTGAAACGGTCAAAAAATTAAACAAAATGTAAACTGCAATTTTGTGAAAACCGTAATAGTTTACGAAATACCGAATTAACCTATAAGAGTCTCAAGTCTTGTGACCCGTTTAACGTTTCAACTATTTTTCTATGTTGAAGTATGACGCAGCAGTAGAGCTCCAAAGAGGGCTGGGTTTGGTCGTTTTGAGCACGTCTCCCCATTCATTCTCTATTTTCGCCTTTAATTGCCATTTAAATCGCCATGACTACTCAAATTGCTAAGAAAAGTCAATGTGATGAGCTGGGGTGGTTTCTTATATACAGTGGGGCAAAAAAGTATTTAGTCAGCCACCAATTGTGCAAGTTCTCCCACTTAAAAATATGAGAGGGCTGTAATTTTCATCATAGGTATACCACAACTATGAGAGACAAAATGAGGGAAAAAAAAAAAAAAATCCAGAAAATCACATTGTCTGATTTTTTAAGAATTTATTTGCAAATTATGGTGGAAAATAAGTATTTGGTCAATAACAAAAGTTCATCTCAATACTTTGTTATATACCCTTTGTTGGCAATGACAGAGGTCAAACGTTTTCAAGTCTTCAGAAGGTTTTCACACACTGTTGCTGGTATTTTGGCCCATTCCTCCATGCAGATCACGGACTTTCAACTCCCTCCAAAGATTTTCTAGGGGATTGAGATCTGGAGACTGACTAGGCCTCTCCAGGACCTTGAAATGCTTCTTACGAAGCCACTCCTTCGT
>NW_019524664.1:0-15147 GCF_002814215.2 Seriola lalandi dorsalis | reverse complement strand
AGTGGAGGACAGAGGAGCCTCTTAAAGAAGAAATTACAGGTCTGTGAGAGCCAGAAATCTTGCTTGTTTGTAGGTGACCAAATACTTATTTTACAGAGGAATTTACCAATTAATTCATTAAAAATCCTACAATGTGATTTCCTGGATTCTTTCCCCCCATTCTGTCTCTCATAGTTGAAGTGTACCTATGATGAAAATTACAGGCCTCTCTCATCTTTTTAAGTGGTAGAACTTGCACAATTGGTGGCTGACTAAATACTTTTTTGCCCCACTGTATAACAGAACCCATATTATGTTAAAGGTTCCGTAAACCATCCTCGCTGCAACTAGATTCGTCTAGCTTCGTCAGCCACACTGTGGCCTCCCGGCGGCCACAACGCCCTCCACTTCCCCACTGCCTTCATTTTCTCAGTCAGCAAGGTATTATGAAGCTCAGTGAAAGTGGACACTAAACATACAACAAGAAGCTTGACTGAATAATGTTCCATGAACAAGAGAGCCAACAGAACAATCAAGACTCAACCATTAGCCCACACTAGCATTGTCATGAAATGCTCCACAGCAGTGCTAGCAGTTATCCAGCTACCGATAACAAAATTTCCTGAACACATTTATAATATGCGTAACAGCAAGTACATGTACAGTATAGTACAGCTAACGCTGGCATGCTACCGTAGATGTCACTAATGAAAACAAACATTTAACATTATGCACCATCAAGTTACTGACACATGGAGGAATAATAAAGGAAGAAAAAACAGTTCTGAGTCAAGCTGGACCCTTTAGCAGCTTGTAGGGCTCTCCTCTCAGTAAATTCAGACTAGTATCAGCTCCACGGTCAGACTGAGACAGAAATTCAGTTTTGGACTGATCCACTGGGACTGGCTGCGCTACTGACACTGACAGAGCCGGTAAAAACTTTAAAGACTTTATGGATGTTGTGACGGCCCACCAGACGACAAAAATTGGGGCGGGTGTCACTTAGTTCTCTGCTCAGAGTGGCATTACTCCAAAGAGTTGTTTGCTGCTATGTGATTGTTTAAAATCTCATTTACAGAACCTTTTAAAATACTGATGTTTACAAGTTCTTCTACTAGTCGTAGGAAGCCCATTGCTGTTTGTCATGGGCTTGGTATCACCTTATTTAATGGCATCATGCTGTGAATTGTGCCGTACCCATACCTCCCTGACTGTGTCATTTTCGTGTACTTCAGAAAGAGCGACGTCTGCTGGAGAATCTTCGCCTGGACCTGGACGCTTGTAAAACACGTCTGAAGAAGGCCAAGTTGGCTGAGGCAAAAGCTGCGGTGAGTCCTTTATTGCCTTCCAACCCCTTAACCCCCTCCCTGAACACGTTCCCATAATAATGTGATAAAACCTTTGGTGGTGCTGACTAAGTGTGTTTGTATCCACAACCTTTTCAGTGCGAGGGTGAAGTGAGTATTAAAGACATTTTTAAAAACTTTGAGTTTGATTCACATGTTGAGTTTTTCTACCGTCACATTTGCTATGAATTTATTTTCTGTGCTATTGATTTCCTGGCGGCAAGAAACTGTTAATGACTGAAAAAACATCTTTGACCTGAAGCTGAATCTGTGCAGAGAGAGCCTGAAACTTGTAGCATATCAAAGATCATGATGGGAAATTAACGCCAGTCACTGACGAAATTCAGCAAAACTTTGGGCTGTGTCTGGTGGTGGTAGCTTATTCCACCAACTGGTAACCAGGGTTTATTTAGCAGTGTGAGAACAACTGTACCAGGACCTGATGGTCCATTGAAATACAAATAATAAAACAAACTATAAATTCAATTTGATGAACTCTCTGCTGAAAGCATCTGTGTCTTCAAATTGTTCTGTTTTTTGTTTGTGATGATTAATTTATTCATGAATGTCTTTATTTGACAATGAGCATTGACTTCATGCTTATATTTGCTACATGGTGAAAAGATTCACTTTATTTTCTGTGAATGGAGATTTAAGTACAATAGATTTGAATTATGAATCAGCAATAATTCACTAACAGTCTCTGTAACTGTGGTATACCACACAGCCTGGCACGGTTAACCTGTGTATATATAAGTGTACCTGTAATAAAAACGGGTTCACTAAATAGTTTTATAGATTGCTGCTGGAAAGCCAGGCTCAAACTACTGGGGTTTCACCCTTCTTACAATCAGAGGACAAATCTGGTCTTGGACCAATATTCGGTCCAGATTATCTGGTAATGTGACTACTTAAACCTCCTCAACTGCTCGTAGGCTTGTAGGGGGGCCAGATAAGGATTTAAAATCAGGATTATTTATTTTATTATTTGTGTTTACGTCAGTCCAGGAGCAGCTGACAGTGTTTCCAAGCAATGGTAAACAGTCTAGTGCTTGAGGCTAATGTTAGCTAATGTATTACTGTTGACAGATATTAGAAATAAAAAGTTAAAATCTCACCTCCAGTTCTCTCTGAAGAACAGCTGACCAGTGTCTCATTGTCTGATCCTTCTGCTTTTGTTTTTTCTTATTGCATCAAGTTGTTGCACCATAGGCCCCGTTTTATTTACATTTGCTTCCCCATTAGATGAGATCACACGAGCTGGTGCATTGCTCTCTTATTACTCCCACTGGCAGGATAATCTTAACATCCTGTAATATGTATGATGCTCAGTTTTTTTCAAATGTTGTAGTGTGAGCATGGTTGAGAATAGACAGAAGACAGTATATTAAGTTTCTCCTTATGTGTTCGATGCAACCCGATACCAAAATCAGTTTAATACTTCGCTTGTCAAGCGCATGTCTATGTGGTGAAACACAGACTGACAGGCTGACAGGTCATTGGTCTCCATGCATGAGGACTTCAGCTGGCTAGCAGAACAATATGATCAAATGTAATCAAAACCATTTTTCCATTTCACCTTCACTTCAACCATTTCATTTCTGGAAAGTGAAGATAAATCCACAAAGAATCCAAAATCCAAAGATCTGTTGAGAAAAACCACAGTTTCTTTTAATCTGTTGCCGTCAATGCCTTAGAAAATAATATGATATTATTTTACGGGGAGCAGCAAAAAATTTGTACTTAAATCTGACATCCTTTTCACATCATTACGGGCTGTGGCTCAGACAGTAAAGCAGCCCGTCCACTAATCAGGTTCGATTCCCTGGCACAGAAAGTCGTAATTGAACCTTTCACCATGATATATGAATGATTGAAGTCCTACTGCTTTTCTTGAGGCTTATTTTTGTTTCACTGCTGGACAGAATAAAGTCTGACTATTTCAGTATGATGTTGACAGCCATGATGCATGTTAGCATGTGCATGGTGAACTACTGCTGACTAGCCTTAAGACTAGTAATATCAATGACTGTCCCACTTACAGAGGATTAGTCAGGTCAGTGAACTATACAAACAAGTCACGAGTTTCACTGGTGTTTGAGAGGATGGTTACACACAGCCGTATTGCATCACCTTCCCCAGGCATGACACACCTGACACAGGTGTACTGGCAGGGTGAACCACCTGTAAATAGATGTATGTAGAACAAGTGAATTATCAGTCACTGATACTAAAAAACAGCTCTCTGTTTTCTGTGTGTAACTCATCAATATCATGATTTAATTTCTTCTCTGTTCTCCGGTCATTTTATCTGCGTTTCTCACACAGTGTTTGCATGGTTGCCAGACACTGAGTGCATCATTGTTAAATAACTCTACTGTCTCTGTAGATGGCTCCAGATTTTCAGGAAACCAGACCCCGCAACTACGTGCTGTCTGCCAGTGCCTCTGCGGTAAGGAGACAATCCTGGACATAAATATATAAAAAATGGAGTAATGATAATGATCAGGTTGTATCCACATACAGTTCAATCAGAAATAGAGGTTGATGGGGGTGGGTGGGAAAACTTAAACGTTTAGAAGTTGCTGTTTGTAAGTATTTATGAATCTGGACTTCAGTTTTGTTTAGTTGGGAGGTGTTTCCTTCTGTAACTGGTGATAATGAGCTCAGAGGTACATACCAGACCTCTGTGTCAAGGCTGATATTGTGCTGCAATGATGAAAGTTCGCATACCATTGATAAGAAGCGTCTGATGCCCAAATGGATGTGTCTCATTAAACCAGGAGGCAGAGGTTGGATTGCCACAGAGAGTGATTGAGTCACATTTTAAACAGTGACAGAGCTAAAGACAAAAACACACAGTGTTTTTACTGTAGTTGAAACATGAGTATAGTACCAGGATGTATTTGGGAGTTGGTTTCGGTCAGATGAAATGTTCTCTGGCTGTGGTCATGTGCTTCCTCTGCTCCTTTGTGGTCATTAGAAAGAAATAGAAACCTTCACACCAGCCCTAAAACACAGTCCATTTCAGTACTTCTTCTGTTTGTCTTTGTTTAACAGGGACACTCTTCACTGCTTCTTGTATGTAACCTCTCATGTTCTCTTCTTCTCATGCTCTCATATTCTGTCTTTGCTGTTGTTTGTCTTTCTTTAACAGGGACACTCTTCACTGCTTGTATTTAACTGCTTCACTGCTTTATTTAACATCTCATGTTCTCATGTTCTCATGTTCTCCTGTTTTCATATTCTCCTATACTCATATTCTCCTGTTCTCCTGTTCTCATGTTGTCTTTGTTGTTGTATTTCTTTCTTTAACAGGGACACTCTGCACTGCTTCATGTATTTAACCTCTTCAAGAACATCCAGCTCTGAATATTATGATCCTAAATTAACAGCATCTCAAACATTACATTTTAATACTCAGGGCTGGATATTGTAAACAATAGATTTTATAATGTTGTAATAATCCTCGGCTCTGGTTGTCAATATGAGAAATCCTTCTTGTAACTTGTTTCTCCTCTTTTTGCTGCGTCCTCTCAGCTGTGGAGTGAGGAAGTGGAAAAAGTGAGTACACCAGTGATGTGCTTGTGAACTTCTTTCACCATCTGTTTTCTGACCACTTCTAATAACTACAGTGTTTGTGCCGGTGTCAGTGTGGTGCGCACAAAAGTAAGTCATAACACAATGAAGTGAGTTAACAGCAGACATGTAGAATTTGTTAGACAATCTTTAGGTGTACTTATACCTTTATTCTCTATGGAGCTATAACTCCAGACCTCTCAGGTTTTACTCTCATCACTGTTCTGCAACGAACACAATGCAGTCTATAAATAATTCAGTAATAAAAAACATCTCAAGTCTTCTCTGATGAAATGTGTCCTTTGAAAACATGTGAAACTTCCTCAGTGACATAACGATTACATCACCTGACCTATCAGATTATTTTTACAATTATCAGTCTGTCGTATCATATCATTTAGAAATGCTGTGTGTCTCATTGTTCTTCCTGTTTCAGGCTGAACATGAGCTGCGAGTGGCACAAACAGAGTTTGATCGCCAAGCAGAAGTCACACGGCTACTTCTGGAGGGCATCAGCAGTACACATGTATGTAAGCCACAACATGCTTACTTTCAGCTCATACAGGCAGGGACATCATGTTTCTAACCTCATCAACAACTTTATTCACTTTTATGTTGTACACCTATTTTATACTGCACACTAAATACACCATATATACAGTATATGTATGTATAATTCAACACCATCAAACGAGCCACTTATTGCATAATGAGTACTTAAACTCCACAGACTACTCATCTTATCTCACTCAAGACTGCAGAGTCTGACTTGAGTGAGATGAGTTTAAATAAATAATCAGTCCTGTTGTATTGTTTTCATCAGGTGAATCACCTGCGCTGTCTGCACGAGTTTGTGGAAGCCCAGGCAGCCTTTTATAAGCAGTGTCACCTCCATATGCAAGAACTTCAGAAAGATTTGGGCAGGTGAGAACCAGGCAAGAGGTCACATGGGCTGCCAGTCATCTTCATACTGACTCTACTTTAATTCTAGTTCTAGGTTTTCTAAGCGTGCAAGCCTAGGTGATTCATCACTGTAAAAGATTTGATCAAGTGCGGACAGTTGGCAGAACAGTTTGTGTATTCCAGGAACTTTTTTTTCAGCGTCACAATACACATGTAGGTGCCCGCTGTCTGCAGCTCTTCAGCTAACACGCCACTGTGGCTGCTTCTCATTCCTCACTGCAACGTCCTATTTCGCAAACCTGGTCTGTCCAACATATCTCAACAAGACGTCACAGTGAACTGACTCACTGCACACACAATGATCTGTTCTGTTACTGCCTGAGATCAGCAGTTTTAGGCTCCAGCTCTTTTTGTTCATACTAGAATGAATAGTATTTTATGAGTCTTGTTTGTTTAAGCACACCTAAGAACATTTCAATTTAAAGTTGCACAGAATTTACTGACTTTACTGTATCATTTATGAATCTTTATTTTATAATCGTTGGAATTTTGGGTAACAACAAATACTTCCTTTTATTTTTAATGTTTTTCTTTCCCTCTGTGTGTCTGCTCTGACCTACACTTTTGCTTTTTAATGCTGTAAATCACTGCAGCAGGTATCATAACGATCACATATTATTAGGCTCAAACAGTGGTTCAATCAGCTTTGCAGCAACGTATACAGGATACTGTGGCAGTAAGACTTGAAGGGGAACTCATTTACAAAATGTCTACCTTCTTTGCATACAAACGTAAATTTGTGAATTGGACTGTGCTCCAACTTGGCTTTTCTACCTAAAGGTCTTTTTGTGGTGTTTTCCTGACCTTTGCCTTTCAGGGTGTTGTCATGGTACCCAGCGGAAAGGTCATGGTGCACAGACATTTGCACAAAGTTCATTCAGTTAAGGCATGCAAACCAGTTATTGGTATTTTGGTGGAAATTGTGTCTTAAATGTTGCACCTTAGAAAAGAAGTGTTAGAACCATGTCTGTTTCTGGCCCAGCGTCACTCCACTGGCAACCCTTTTAATAATCCAGTTAATCACTGTGGACACCTTGTTTCAAGACAGACTGAGAAACAGTGAACCCATCATTTAAATCAGCTGTAAAAAAAAAATCATTTAAATCATCATCATCATTTAAAGCAGCCGTGTGAAGGCAGAAGGACAGATGTGATGATAAATCTGTAGCCGCACAGTGTGGTTGCCTGTGGAATGATGCCAGGCTGCTGCAGCATAAGCCCACACACATCAGACAGGCAGGTGATAACTCGATGATCACTTGGTGATAACTGTTTGTGGTGGCAGATGGCTTTGCATAACAACCTCCTTCCCAATGATTTTATTATTATTTTTATTATTATTATTAACATATAATAATTTTTTTTCCATGTTTTATTTTCTACTTTTGAAATGAATTGTGAGAGTGTGTTTATTAATCACCACTCCCTCTGGTCTATTAGTCCAGCCCTTTGACAATTTGCAATGCTACACAACAGTGAACTAAAACAGCAGGTGTGCTTGGAGGCAGTCACACAGACTGTACACAGTCCCTAGTTCTGTCTTTCCAATGAAGAAGTGTTTCTCATGGTATAGTCAGCTTCCTGTCATCTATTATTTTTTTGTGTCTGTATGTTCTGTATGTTCTGACAGTCACACCTGCCTGCCTTCCCTCAGGCTTCCCAATGCTTTTGCTCTGAATTCCACTCACTCCATGGCTGCTGCTGGCTCTTCAGCAGAAGGCGTCAGCAGCCCTGTGGAGACAGACACGCTGAAGATTGAGGAAGTTCAGGCGCCAGCTACAGGAACCCGCAAGGCCAAAGTCCTGTACGACTACGATGCTGCTGACTCCAGTGAGCTCTCCCTTCTTGCTGATGAGGTGAGTTTTCATTGTCAACCTGTTGTCTCACTGGTGGTATTTGCTGATTCAACTAATGTGTCTGCCCTTTTCCCTGAAGGTTAATGTTTTATTTCCTGGGTGTAGACAATTTTTTCTGACTACAGTGCTTGCTAGTCAATGAGTCAGTGTAAAGCTAGCTCCCAGCAGCTACATTTTAACACACAGCTGCTGTGGTGTAATATGTTTTTAGTCATGGTGGTCAGATTCAGCCTTATATGAAGGACGAAAAATTACAAAAAAGTATAAATAAATAGATTAATAAATGCTGAAATATATAATTAAATATATAAATAAATGCAAAAAACAATGTAACAATGTAAAATCATTTTGGTAACAAAAAATCTTATCTGTATTTCTACATTTATTTATGTGTCCCTATATTAATTAGACAGGCGGTCTTTCCTTAGTCTAAAGCTGGATTGCTTATAGTGGTGTGATCAATTGGATGGATTTGCTACTCCTGCCTTGACTGATACACAGGAGCTTTGCCTTTCCAGTCTTGCCAACTCAGTGACTTTGACACTAGATGTAGTTTCTTCTCAGACTCATTTTTTTCATAAAGCAACAAATCTATAGTGACTTTTGAACAACCTTGGCCACTTTCTATCAAAGAGAGGCCCCTCTGCCTCTACTGTTGTGAGTGAGAGCCATAGAAGTACTCAGTCCACACAGGAGTTGACACAGACGTGAATGAGCCTCTAACTTTCTCTCTGAGTGATCAGACAACGTTGTGGTTATAAAATCTGGATTTTAACAGCAGCTTGGTAATGGTACAGACTAGAGGACGGTGATCAGGCAAAAAGATCATGTGACAATCTCTTTGCTTAGAATAGAAACCCACTCTCTGAACCATGATCCAGATGGTAAATAGACTTGCACTTATTTAGCACGTTTCAAAGCGCTTTATAGTACTTGCCAAATTCACCCATTCACTCACCACACTCACACACTGATAAAACAGCCATCAGGGGCAATGTGGGGTTCAGTATCTTGGAGCCGGCCTGGAGAAGCCGGGATCAAACCACCGACCTTCTAATTAGTGGACGACCGGCTTTACCTCTTGAGCCACAGCCGCCCCATCTGCATCATGTTTCCAGTCTAATTTCATTGTGCATATGCATAGATAAATGTAGAAATACAGAAATAAATAAATGCAGAAATGTATTTATTTCAGCATTTATTTATTTAATTATTTATAATTTTATACTTGTCATTTTTCATCCTTCGTAGCTGTATGCTGACTGGTCATATGTGGACTGTGCAATTGCTGGTTTGTATTGAGATGATTTTATGTTTGTTTCACGAGTTATCGACAGGCTTTGCTTTCTCTATGTGAGCTGTTCACCCTGCTTCCTTTCCACGCTCATGTGGCTTCAGGTGCTGCTGCCACTGTTCAGCAAAAATGACATAGTCTGACTTTAATTCAGTAACAACTAAAATGACAGGTTGGTGTGTTCTCGGGTGAGTGTGTTCTCAGGTTAGTGTGTTCTCAGGTTAGTGTGTTCTCAGGTTTGTGTGTTCTCTTAGTGTGGTCTCCGCAGCTGGTGTCTGTATCCTGACAAAGATTGTTTGTGGTGAAAAGACACCACTGTACGATTGCCTATGTGTGTTTGGAATTCCACCATTGACAAACAGAGTGGTGACTCTTCTGTAGAGAAATGACCATGAGAACCTTCACCGTCCATCAGTAGCTGAGGAAGGACAGAAGGCCACAGCTGTTCAATGAATGCTTCAGGTTCAGTGGGGAGACCACTTGATGGGAAAGTGGTTGTACATTTAATGAACAAAAAGCTCTTCTCATTTTAAGGTTGTAGCTACAGGTTGTGAACATCACACTTCCACACTTCTCAGCCAACAAAGGCTGATCAGACTTATTAGCTCAAAATCTATAATGGAAGTCGCTATTATCACAGAGGCTTTTTATAGAAAATATTGTCCCATAGCTGAGAGGTAAATTTGGGGTTTGAACCCTAACAATAGCTGCAAGCGGCAATTTGCGGATTCTAACCGTTTTGCACTCAGCTGAGAGAAGCAGACAGTTACAGCTAATTAATGCTGGGATGACAGAGACAGGTGGGGATGAGAGAGATGGGGGCAAGAGAGAGAGACGGGAGCAGAGAGAGAGGTGGGGGACGAGAGAGAGAGGTGGTGGGAGAGAGATGGGGGAGGAGAGAGAGGGAGATGGGGGATGAGAGAGAGGGATGGGGGATGAGAGAGGGTGATGGCGGAGGAGAAAGAGGGAGATCGGGGAGGTTGTAATGGTATTTGGTGGTGCCGGTGGTGTTTCTGTTTTCTGTTTCTGTTTTGATTGCTAGGGCAACAGCAGTTAAGTTCTGTGTCTCATGTCACTGAAGTACTGAAGTAAACAATAAACTACAGATCTCACTCTTTAATGACTGTTAAGCTCTTTGAACTGCACTGACCTACAGCGGGGAAAATAAGTATTGAACGCGTCCAATTTTTTCTCAGTAAATATATTTCTGATGGGGCTATTGACATGAAATTGTCACCAGATGTTGGTAACAACCAAAGTAATCCACACATACAAGGAAATCAAAACATATATGTCCATAAATTAAGTTATGTGTAATAAAGTAAAATGACACAGGGAATAAATATTGGACACATGAAGAAAAGGAGGTGCAAAAAGGTATGGAAAGCCAAGAAACCAGCTGAAATCTGTTAGTATTTAGAAAGCAATCCTGCCCCCTATCAGTGCAAATTAACACCAGCTGGTTTAGTCCTAATTGATGGCCTATAAAAAGGTTTCTCATTACCAAGGTGTCGCACAATGGGCATCTCATGATGGGTAAAAGCAAAGAGCTCTCTCAAGACTTTCGCAACCTTATTGTTGCAAAACATACTGATGGCATTGGTTACAGACATATTTCTAAACTTCTGAATGTTCTAGTGAGCACTGTTGGGGTTAGCAGGTACATTTGTTTCAAAGAAAACAATAAGTAATGCACTCAACTGCCATGGCCTCTCTGCATGCTCACCGTGCAAGACTCCATTGTTGAAGAAAAAGCATGTTGAAGCTCGTTTAAAGTTTGATGTACAACATTTGGACAAGCCTATGAAATACTGGGGGAATATAGTCTGGTCAGATGAGACCAAAATTGAACTCTTTGGATGTCATAGCACACACCATGTTTGGAGGAGAAATGGCACTGCACATCACCCCAAAAACATTATACCAACAGTGAAGTTTGGAGGTGGGAACATCATGGTGTGGGGCTGCTTTTCAACATATGGTACTTGCAGTCTTCATATAATTGAAGGAAGGATGAATGGAGAAATGTACCAAGACATTCTCGATAAGAATCTGCTGCCATCTACCAGGATGCTGAAGATGAAACGAGGGTGGACATTTCAGCAAAACAATGATCCCAAACACACAGCCAAGGAAACTCTCAATTGGTTTCAGAGAAAGAAAATAAAGCTGCTAGAATGGCCCAGTCAATCACCCGACTTGAATCCAATTGAAAATCGGAAAATTGGAAAGAACTGAAGATCAGAGTTCATAGAAGAGGCCCCCGGAACCTTTAAGATTTAAAGACAGTTTGTGTGGAAGACTGGGCCAAAATCACACCTGAGCAATGCATGCGACTAGTTTCTCCATACAGGAGGCATCTTGAAACTGTCATTACCAACAAAGGCTTTTCTACTAAGTATTAAATAAATTTCAGCAAGCGTGTTCAATACTTTTCCCTGTGTCATTCCACTTTATTACACATAACTTAATTTATGGACATATATGTTTTGATTTCTTTGTATGTGTGGGTTACTTGGGTTGTTACCGACATCTGGTGTCAATTTCATGTCAATAGCCCCATTAAAAAATATATTTACTGAGGAAAATGTTGACGTGTTCAATACTTATTTTCCCCGCTGTATATGAACAGAGCTGTACAGATAAAGATTCACTGATTGAATTGAACACTCTCAGAGATAATGCAGTCATCTCTCGGAAATCTACTGGAGGGATGAACACCACTCTTTCACATCTTATTTCCTCATTTGGTGTTTTGATGATGATGAATCTCTCCTGTAGGATGTGACTCACGTCAGTTTCACAGTCAGCAGACTGCCGTCTATTAAAGCACTTGTGGTTGTTCTGCAAAAGGAGGAGTTCTTTCCTCAGTGGGAGGGGTTTTCATGTGTGTCCATTTAGTCCTGTAGATGTGTTTCACCAGGTTTTGGTTCCCTCTTGTCCTCTCACTCACATCCTGTTGGGTTCTCCCAGTGAATTAAGACGCAAGTGAAAGAGTAACAGAGGTGAAAAGGTTGCAGGTCAGGCGTACGTCCTTCTTTAGCCTCAACATAAATAATACACTGCTCAAAAAAATTAAGGGAACAATTATCATCACAGTATAACACCAAGTCAGTTAAACTTCAGGGATATCAATCTGTCCATTTAGGAAGCACAAGTGAATTTGAATCAATTTCACCTGCTTTGGTGCAAATGAAAGTGACAACAGGTGCAATAGAGAGGCAAAAGCAAGACAACCCCCAAAAAGGACAATTGCTCTCTCCTTATCCTTCCTGACTGATTTTTCTCTAGTTTTGTGTTTTGCTAGTGTCCTTGTCACTACTGGTAGCATGAGGCGGTACCTGCAGCCTAATCAGGTTGCACAGGTAGTCAAGCTCCTCCAGGATGGCACATCCATATGTGCAGAACGCAAGAAGGAAAACTGAAATCACAGGCTGGCCACATGTGGCCAGAGTGTGTAGGCAGTTGGATAACAAAGGCATTGATGCCATTGACTGGCCCTCATCTTCCCCTGACCTAAATCCAATTGAGCACCTATGGGACGTTATGTATCGGTGCATCTGACGCCGCCAAGTAGCGCCACAGACTGTCCAGGAGCTCACTGATGCCCAGATCCAGGTCTCTTAGGAGATCCCCCAGTACACCATTCGCCAACTCAGGAGCATGCCCAGACGTTGTCGGGAGTGCATACAAGCACACAGGGGCCATATACACTACCAAGTCACATTATGAGTTGCGTGTTACCTGTTGAAATTCACGTAAGTTGGATCAGCCTGTGATTTCAGTTTTTACTTTTCGGTGTGATTGTGAATCCAGCCCTCAATGGGTTGATGATTTTGGTTTCCATTGACTGGTATTATGTCATTTTGTTCTCAACAAATTATACAATGTACATCAGTAAAGATTTTCAACTTGAGTAATTCGTTCATCAAGATCCAAAGTGTGATTTAAGTGTTCCTTTAATTTTTTTGAGCAGTGTATTTATATTTACAGTTCCTCAACAAAACACTGAGTATATTTGAAGCTTAAGAAATTCGTCGAGTGTGTTTCCTTTGTTGTAAAACGTAAATTTAAAAATAATTTAGTTTGCTCACCTTAGTCTTCTTCACTGCCTTTGATGGGGTGCTGAGTTTTCTTGGCAAATCACCACTAGCGGTCAAAAACTACATGTAAATGAGTAGTAAATGCATCCAGTGCCTATAAAAAATTCAACATTTGGACTTCAACCCTCAGACTTTTTCATATTTTGTTGTTTTAAAGTTTAATCCCAGGGGATTAACTCAGATTTTTAAATCACCAGAAACAAATGAAAAAAAGGGAAAGTGAAAAAGTGAAAAGAGGGAGAAAGTTGTGTATCAGTGGGATGGGAAGTCCACACTGGGGCTAAAGTAGCCCCACCCCCCTGCTCCACTTGTTTTAATAAGGTGATATGTGATCTGTTTATCTGATGTTTCTGTTGAGTCACTTCTCTGTTTATATCTCTATTAGAGGATGTTGTTTTGTTTTAAGTCACTGACGGGTCACCGCCCACTCAAAGGAAATGGAACCAGAGTTTGTTTAGGAAGTTATAATCTCTATTGTTTACTGTGGGCAGCAGGAATGTCTTCGCTTCATCGTGCCAACAGGATGAACCCGCTTTTTAATGACTGACCATGATTTCCTGTAGCAGCAGCCCCAGGAAAAAAACCTTGAACCCTGACAAGACTTTACAATACATGCCACACTGACTCATACACTCATACACTGAGGGAACAGCCATCACAGGCAGTTCAGGGTTCAGGGATCGAACCACCGACCTCCTCATTAGTGGATGACCTGCTGTACCTCCTGAGTCACAGCGGCCCAAACCAGAACCTTCAAGAAGGACTGCTGGATTACTTCATCAGTAGTTTTCCACACAACAGTTAAAGGGTTTAGTTTGGAGAGGGAGGTGTGTGTCGCCTGAAGCTGCTCCTTACTATTGTTCTGACTGATTTATTCCAATAAACCAATCACAGTGCATTTTTTCATTCCCTTTAAAAGACAGGTGAGCTGCACCTTGGTGTGTCGCTGTTATGACAATGCAGTGACTCATACTGAGTTACAGTCTATTTGAGTTCAGTCCTGACCAATGAGCCCAGTCCATTCCTGACCAGTGCTCTGCTCTCAGCTCTGTGTGAATAAACTTTGGGCTCATTATGGATCTGTGGAGAACTGTTGTGTAGTTGATGAACAGGAAACACTGTGGCTCACTCTACGGTGTGTTACAGGGTGAGTGTGTTGTTCATCCATCGATGTTGGCTCAGATTTCTCTCTTGATAACTCGTCCTTGAAATAACAGTGAAGTACTGAACCACTGACTTCAGACCAGGTGTTTGTTGGTCAGTCACTTTTTGCTGCCTCAGGATAACAGTACACCAACAGTGCTACTGACCACACCTCGTGTTGATGGGTTTATGGGAACTCAGATGGGCGTGTAGTCTATCTGCTGTGTAAAGATCTGTGTCGGTCTGAAACTAGCAGAGACTCCTATGTTAACATTAGCAGCTCTGTTGTGGCTGTAGGAGGGTGAACAGGAAATAGTCATGTTGCATCATTTGACTCCAGACTCACCCACTAACAAATACTCCCAATACTTTCAGAGATTGCTCTGTCCGCACATCACCACCCTGAAACTGGAGCAGCTTGTATCATGTCACATTTGATTGGCTCTGACTCCTGTGTTGACCTTTGGTGTGGTTGTTGAATCAGTGTCTGTGTGCGTGTGTTGCAGCTGATCACAGTCTACACGCTGCCTGGGATGGACTCTGATTGGCTGATTGGAGAGAGAGGGAACCAGAAAGGAAAAGTGCCGGTCACATATCTGGAGCTCCTCAGCTAAGGAACATACACACACATCTGTACAGCTATCTTTGTGGGGACCTTTAATTGACATTTTGTATTCCCTTAACCATCACAATTTAATGCATAACCTCACCCTCAAACAACCCTTCATATTTGCGGGATCCAGCACAAAGCACCACAGACTCCGCACGTATAGTACGCCCCTGGTTTTCAGACCCCGCAAAAATAGTCACACACACACATACACACACACACACACACACACACACACACACACACACACACACACACACACACACACACACAC
>NW_019524663.1:584051-603565 GCF_002814215.2 Seriola lalandi dorsalis | reverse complement strand
GGCATAAAAAGTAATGAAAACGCCATAGTGTGGCAAGTCATAAAAAAACGTCATAATATAGTAAGGTAAAAAAGGTAATAGTACAGTAAGGCCTTAAAAATGTCATGCTATAGTTAGGCATAAAAAGTCATAAAAAAAATGTCATAATATAGTAAGGCATAAAAAGTCATGAAAAATGTCGTAGTATAGTAAGGCATAAAATGTCATAAAAAATGTCATAGTATAGGACGGCATAAAATGTCATAAAAAATATCATAGTATAGTAAGGTATAAAAAGTCATAAAAAATATCATAATAAAGTAAGGTATAAAAAATGTCATAATAAGGCAAAAAACATCATAGTATAGTAAGGCATAAAAAGTCATAAAAAATGTCATAGTAATGTAAGGCATAAAACGTCATAAAAAATGTCATAGTATAGTAAGGCATAAAAAGTAATGAAAACGCCATAGTGTGGCAAGTCATAAAAAAACGTCATAATATAGTAAGGTAAAAAAAGTAATAGTACAGTAAGGCCTTAAAAATGTCATGCTATAGTTAGGCATAAAAAGTCATAAAAAGACATCATAGTATAGTAAGGCATAAAATGTCAAAAAAATGTCATAGTATAGTAAGGCATAAAATGTCATAAAAAAATATAGTAAAGTAAGATATAAAAAATGTCATAATAAGGCATAAAAAACATCATAGTATAGTAAGGCATAAAATCTCATAAAAAATGTCATAGTATAGTAAGGCATAAAATTTCATAAAAAAATATCATAGTATAGTAAGGTATAAAAAGTCATAAAAAATGTCATAGTATAGTAAGGCATAAAATGTCATAAAAAATGTCATAGTATAGTAAGGCATAAAATGTCATAAACAATTTGTCATACTATAGTAAGGCATGAAAGTCATAAAAAATGTCATAGTATAGTAAGTTATAAAATGTCAAAAAAAATGTCATAGTATAGTAAGGCATGAAATGTCATAAAAAAATATCATAGTAAAGTAAGGTATAAAAAATGTCATAATAAGGCATAAAAAACATCATAGTATAGTAAGGCATAAAAAGTCATAAAAAATGTCATAGTATAGTAAGGCATAAAAAGTCATAAAAAATGTCATAGTATAGTAAGGCATAAAATCTCATAAAAAATGTCATAGTATAGTAAGGCATAAAATCTCGTAAAAAATGTCATAGTATAGTAAGGCATAAAAAGTAATGAAAACGTCATAATATAGTAAGGTAAAAAAAGTAATAGTATAGTAAGGCCTTAAAAATGTCATGCTATAGTTAGGCATAAAAAGTCATAAAAAAAATGTCACAATATAGTAAGGCATAAAAAGTCACCTAAAATGTCGTAGTATAGTAAGGCATAAAATGTCATAAAAAAATATCATAGTATAGTAAGGTATAAAAAGTCATAAAAAAAATGTCAAACTATAGTAAGGCACAAAAAGTCATGAAAAATGTCATAGTATAGTAAGGCATAAAATGTAAAAAAAAATGTCATTGTATAGTAAGGCATGAAATGTCATAAAAAATATCATAATAAAGTAAGGTATAAAAATGTCATAATAAGGCATAAAAAACATCATAGTATAGTAAGGCATAAAAAGTCATAAAAATGTCATAGTATAGTAAGGCATAAAACGTCATAAAAAATGTCATAGTATAGTAAGGCATAAAATGTCATAAAAAATATCATAGTATAGTAAGGTATAAAAAGTCATAAAAAATATCATAATAAAGTAAGGTATAAAAAAGTAATAGTACAGTAAGGCCTTAAAAATGTCATGCTATAGTTAGGCATAAAAAGTCATAAAAAAACATCATAGTATAGTAAGGCATAAAAAGTCATAAAAAAATGTCATAGTATAGTAAGGCATAAAATGTCAAAAAAATATAGTATGGTAAGGCATAAAATGTCATAAAGAAATATCATAGTAAAGTAAGATATAAAAAATGTCATAAAAAATGTCATAGTATAGTAAGGCATAAAAAGTCATGAAAAATGTCATAGTATAGTAAGGCATAAAATGTCATAAAAAATTTGTCATACTATAGTAAGGCATGAAAGTCCTAAAAAATGTCATAGTATAGTAAGGCATAAAATGTCAAAAAAAATGTCATAGTATAGTAAGGCATAAAATGTCATAAAAGAATATCATAGTAATGTAAGGTATAAAAAATGTCATAATAAGGCATAAAAAGATCATAGTGTAGTAAGGCATAAAAAGTTATTAAAAATGTCATAGTATAGTAAGGCATAAAATCTCATAAAAAATGTCATAGTATAGTAAGGCATAAAAAGTAATGAAAACGCCATAGTGTGGTAAGTCATAAAAAAAAGTTCATAATATAGTAAGGTAAAAAAAGTAATAGTATAGTAAGGCCTTAAAAATGTCATGCTATAGGAAGGCATAAAAGTCATAAAAAATGTCACAGTATAGTAAGGCATAAAAGTCTTAATAAATGTTGTAATATAGTAAGGTATAAAATGTCATAAAAAATGTAATAGTATAGTAAGGCATAAAAAGGCATAAAAACATCATAGTACAGTAAGGCATAAGTCATAAAAGTCCTACAAAATGTTGTAGTATAGTGAGTCATAAAATGTCATAAAAAATGTCATAGTATGGTAAGTCATAAAAAAACATCATAATATAGTAAAGCAAAAAAGTCAAGGTATAGTAAGGCCTTGACAATATCATAGTATAGTAAGGCATAAAATGTCATAAAAAAAATATCATAGTATAGTAAGGTATAAAAAGTCATAAAAAAAATGTCATAGTATAGTAAGGCATGAGAGTCCTAAAAAATGTCATAGTATAGTAAGGCATAAAATGTCAAAAAAATATCATAGTAAACTAAGGTATAAAAAATGTCATAATAAGGCATAAAAAACATCATAGTATAGTAAGGCATAAAAAGTCATAAAAAATGTCATAGTATAGTAAGGCATAAAAAGTAATGAAAACGCCATAGTGTGGTAAGTCATAAAAAAAACGTCAAAATATAGAAAGGCATAAAATGTCATAAAAAATGTTATAGTATAGTAAGGCATAAAATGTCCCAAAAAAACGCATAGTATATTGTATAAAAGTAATGAAAACGCCATAGTATAGTAAGATATAAAAAATGTCATAATAAGGCATAAAAAATGTCATAGTATAGTAAGGCATAAAATGTCATAAAAAAATGTCATAGTATAGTAAGGTTTAAAAAATGTTATAGTAAGGCATAGAAAACTTCATAGTATGGTAAGACATAAAAGTCCTAAAAAATGTCATAGTATAATAAGGCATAAAAAGGCATAAAAACGTCATAGTACAGTAAGGCTTTAAATACCTCATAATGTCATATGAAAACTTCATCATATAATAAGGCATAAGCAAGTCATAGTATGGTAAAGCATAAAAAACGTTGTAGTATAGTAAGGTATAAAAAAGTCATAAAAACCTCATTATTTAACAAGGCATCAAACGTCATAAAAACGGCATAGTATAGTAAGGAATAAAACGTCATATTATAGTCAGGAATAAAAAGTCATAAAAATGCGGTACTATAGTAAGACATAAAAAGTAATAAAAATGAGATATTGTAGTATGGCACAGAAAGGCATTAAAAGTCATAGTATAGTAAGGCCTTAAAAATGTCATAGTATAGTAAGGCATAAAAAGTCATGAAAAATGTCATAGTATAGCAAGGCATAAAATGTCATAAAATATGTCATAGTATAGTAGGGCATAAAAAATGTCATAGTATAGTAAGGCCTAAAAAGTCATGAAAAATGTCATTGTATAGTAAGGCACAAAATGTAATACAAACATCACAGTATAATAAGGCATAGAAAGTAAATAAATGTCATAGTATAGTAAGGCAGAGAATGGCATAAAAAATAGTCATAGTATAGTATGGAATAAAAAGGCATAAAAACGTCCTAGTAAAGTAAGACTTAAAAAGTCATCGTAACGTCATAGTACTGTATATTAAGGCATAAAAAATGTCAGAAAAACAACATAGTATATACTGAGTCAAAGTATAGTAGAGGGTAAAAAACATCATAGTATAGTAGGGTGTAAAAAACTTCATACTATAGTATGGCATAAAAGGCGTCATATAAATGATATAGTATATTCTCGCCTAAAAAAACAAAAATCGACCTAGTATAGTAATACGTAAGAACTTCGTAATGACGTCATGGTATAGTAAGGCATAAAAAAGTCACCATAACGTCCTAGTATATTAAGGCGTAAAAAACATCATAAAACGACATAGTATATAGTAAGAAATAAAAAGTTATAAAAAAGACATAGTATAGTATCGTGTATATGGTGTATAATGTCATTAAAACATCATAGAAGTTGGTTTATTAGTTTATTGCCAAGTAGGTTTTTCAACATACAGGGAATTTTGTTTGGTGTTTTGGTGTATGACAGTAAACATAATAAGAAGAAAAGAAATATAAACAAAGATGAAACAAGCAAGTACTGCAGGTCTGATATGTTAGATTTAAATAGACAATTTTAATAATAAGATAAAATATTTACAATAAAAAGTGAAAAAATATTATAGAAAAGAATAATTATAAATATAAATATATACAATGACAGTGGGGGTCATTAGCCTTGGTAATGAAGCCAACTGCAGTAGGGAAGAAGTTGTTCATGTGGCGGGAGGTTTTGGTCCTGATGGACCACAGCCTCCTGCCAGAGGGCAGTGACTCAAACAGTTTGTGTCCAGGGTGGGAGGGGTCGGCTACAATCTTTCCTGCTTGCCTCAGACGCAGCCTTGGGGGGATCCGGTGCTGATGATCCGGGTGCCGGATATATGCTTCCCCAGCTTTACGTGCTGCTACCTATCGGACAGGAACTCAGTGATCCACCTGCAGGTTGAGTCAGGCATGCTCAGCTGGAGACAACTGATCAGCACAGTGCTTCAGGGTGGATGTAGAGACAGGTCCTTTTTCTTTGGGGGGTTATTGTATACTTAGGCATAAAAAACATCATAAAAACAGCATAGTATAGTAAGGCGTAAACAACGTTATAAAAACTACATAATATAATAAGGCATAAAAAACTTCATAAAAACGACATAGTATAGTTAGGCATAAGAAACGTCATAAACAAAAAAAGTCATAGTATAGTAAAGCATAAAAAGTCATAGTAAGACATAAAAAAGTAATAATATAGTAAGGCATTAGAGTCGTTAATTAACCTAATGTGCATGTCTTTGGACTGTGGGAGGAAGCCGGAGTACCCGGAGAGAACCCACGCAGACACAGGGGGAACATGTAAATTCCGCATAATAATGCACCAGGCCCAGGGTTTAATCTCAAAACCTTCTCACTCCTAGGCGACATTGCTAACCACTGCACTACCAATCCGTCCCATAAAAAAACAGTCATAGTATACTAAGGCATGAAAACTTCATAGTATAGTAAGACATAGTAATGTCATAGTATAGTAAGTCATAAGAAATGTCATAGTATTCATGCTGACATTTTCATGGGATTTTTCGATGGAGATTAAACTCCTACTTTGATATATCCATGATTTCATTTTTACACCTTCTAGCAACCTGACTGCTAGCCTACAGAATACAGAAGCCAGGGTTAGCTTGCTAACACTAACTGCTGTTAACAGTACCTCACATGGTTAAATAACATCAGTTAACATTTTTCTGGTAAAGTTAGGTACCACTATGATGTTCCAACATGACGTGAGCCTTCCGATAGGCCCCGCCCTTTTAGTCAATCAAATGCTATCAAGCCTAAATCGGTTGTCTTGGAGACATAGCTTCTTGGAGGGCACATTGGAATGATCTAATTTTACTTCAATCCAAACATAGTGCAAATGACTTCACTCAAATATTGGTAGGGACAATTCTCTCCTCCCAAAATATTGGTAGGGACATGTCCCTACTGTCCATATGCAAACCTATGCCCTTGCATAAAAGATACCTCATTTACTCCTCTCACTCTAGTTTCCCTTTAGGATTAATAAAGTGTTATCTTATCTCACTACCTCTTTTCCAGAGGGTTTCCTCAAGATGGCAAATGCCAGCCATGTGCCCCAGAGTGTGCATCCTGCCAGGAAGATTCCTCTCACTGTCTGAGCTGTGAGAAGCAGAACTTCCTGCTGGACCACTCCTGTAGGTCACACTGTCCAGATGGCTATTATACCACAGAGACAGAATGCCGTCGCTGTCCAGCCCACTGTGAAGAATGTAATCATGACGGCCTCTGTAAGAGTAAGTACGATCAGTGTAGCAGTGTTAGTGTTAGCATTGATATGATATAAATAATGATTTTTTTTATAAATGATGATGTACAGGTGATTTGATTATATCTGTGTCAGTTGTGTGATTACTACTGAGGTTAAACATAAACAAGCTTCTTATAAGCCAGTGCGAGGAATAGGAAGTGAGGGCTGGGGGGAACAAGGGAAACAGGAAAAAGTGAAATTTTATAATTCTATGTATAATTTACATAAAATAAATTCATCCTAACTTTCATTCATCATTTTGGAAATCACAACCAGTCATGTGATTGGGCTACGTACATGAAAAGTGAAAAACAAAACAAAAAAACACAGTTAAAAGGCTACTTTTAATACTTAACATATACACACAAATATATTTTAAGTTGAATGGTTCAGTTGAATAAAAATTTCAATTAACATTCATTAAAAATTTTTTAGTTTTTTAATGATTCATCATAGATTATAACAGTAATTGAAAAAGTCCAGTTTGGAATATTAATAATTTTCACCTGCTTAGATTCCACTACTTGCACTGTGCAAATGATGTAAACAACAGTGTTTTGCCCTTCTTATCTTGCATTACTCTTCATATCTCCCTCTCCCAGAATGTGCTGATTACTACTTCCTCCATGAGGATAAGTGTGTGGATGATTGTCCTGATGGCTACTTTGCCAGCGAGAAGCAACAGGAGTGTGTGCGTTGCCATGCTGATTGTGCCTCGTGTGAAGGACCGGGCTTTGATGACTGTAATGTGTGTCGCAACTCAAAAGCTGTCCGTTACAATGGAGAGTGTCTGGCTCATTGTCCTATGAACGCTTACTATGATAAGACTATCAATGAATGTAGAGGTAAGCAAGTTGGAAACTTAATATAATATTAAACAAATCAGAAAAAAATGCAACCATTACAGGATTTTCTACCTTTGCCATGGTTGTACTTGGCTGTGTCTAATGACTTTATTTTCCCAGAATGTGACAGGTTATGTTTGACCTGCTCAGGCCATGAGCCCTCATCCTGTCTCAGCTGTGACCCGGGCAGGCATAAAGATGCCAGCGGACACTGTGTGTGGTTAAATCAGTGCTCTCTGCGCTCATACATGGACCAGAATGGGGAGTGCCAACAGTGTTACAAACTCTGTCAGCACTGTTCTGGGCCGGGCAAAGACAACTGCCTCCGCTGCAACGAGCCACACTTCCTACTGAGTAAATAATCAACTAAGCCAGAATGAGCAGAAAATATTTGATTATTTGATTATATTATTTAATTTTTATATTAAATGTTGTGCTGCTTATCGATCTAAAGCAAACTTCTCCTTTAGTGTTTTTACTGTGTGCCTGTTTCCATCAGACAGCACATGTGTGAAGGAGTGTCCTGTGGGTTACTATGCCGAGGACAAGGATGAACGTGTGTGTGAGCGCTGTCACTTCAGCTGTAAGTCGTGTGTTGGCAGTCACAGTGTGCAGTGTACCACCTGTAAACCTGGATTCTTTAGGCAGGGGAGCAGCTGCGTTGAAACCTGTTCAGAAAGGTAAGAAGAACACACAGATACTCACTGATTTATAGATATTCTCCTCTCCTCTCCTAGAGGAAGAATAAACTGAATTGATACCCTCTCTCCTTTTCAGACACTTTGGCAACACCGTCACCATGGTTTGCGAGCACTGTGACCCTTCTTGCAGACAGTGTTGGGGTCATGGTAACAGAAAGTGCCTGAGTTGCCGGGGGGACTACTTGTATCTGAGCCATTGGGGACAATGCCTGAAGAGCTGCCCTCCGAACTACTACCACGACAGCTGGTCCAAGAACTGTCACAGGTGTCATCCAACCTGCAAGACCTGTAGTGGTAAAGAAAACTTGTCATGGCTTATTTCTTATGTTGTTGTTTTTTTCCGACTGTATTTTTGTATGAGACACATCAGACAGACAGGATGGAAACTGCTATTTTACTGGTTGATCGAAAGCTCAGCTATGTAATGACATATGACACTATTTCCTATTGTGCCTCTCTGTCTCTCCTCTTGCAGGTAAGGGCGCTCTGGCCTGTCAGTCCTGTTATGAAGGCTTCACTTTAATGAGTAGCATCTGTGAATCCAATTGTACTGTAGGCCTCTATGCTGCTTCTCAGGTGACAGACAGCTTGACAACATTTCACTTCATTTACAAAGAGTGTTTTAGTTTATATTCAACTAACCTTTCATATTTTCCTAATGAAAAAAAACACACAGCTACAACATTTTAGAGCTTTAGCTGCAGTTTGGCATGACTGTTCAGAGATAAATGTATAAAAGTGATACTTAGACTGCTGTATAACTAATACTTCTGTTGCTCTAGGCCTCTGAGTCCAAAAACGATAAGTCAAACTGCAAGGCGTGTGACTCGTCCTGCCTGGACTGCAGAGGCCCCAGCATGTGGAACTGTACTGTGTGCCATGCACTCCAGCTCTTGTCTGATGATGGCCGCTGCTTGAGTTGCTGCGGGAATGAGACACGTCGCGATAATAAGCCAATACCCAGGGAGTGCTGTGACTGCAGTGCCCTAGAAGGTAAAAATAGAATGCACACTGGAGGACAGACTTTCCACAAACACACACAAAGAACTCGCATGTCATTTTGTCAATGCAAATTGCTCCTCTTGATTTCAGAATACATACTTGTATTCATACTTGTACCTGGAAAATAATGTTTATGTGTATGTGCGTCATCAGTCACAGTCTTTCAGGGCATCTGCCATTTGTAATGGTTGCCCTGTATAGTTGATCTAATTAACAGCTTTCCTTCTGTGTAGAGCTAAGTTTCATCTTCTTGCCAAACAGGGGTTTGCAGTATTTTAGAATGATGCTAAATATGTTCCCCTTACCAAGAAATTTCCAAGCTTTTTTGGTCTCTAGCCATCATAGACAAGACTGCATTTCATTGGAACTAGCATGTTGTAAAATGCACATTGATCAGAAACAATCCCAGTATACAGATAACATTAGTCTAATGTAATCTAATGGTCTGCTCTATCTCCTTCTCAGATGAGTGCATCATGGGTGTAAACTTTGTGTTGGGGGAAGCCAAGGATTTAGAGGCTCAAGGCCGCACCGCCAAACTCTTTGCTACTGCTTGTGTTCTACTTGTTGTCTCTGTGGGTGGAGGGATATTCCTCTTCCTCAATGCCCGATCTAAATCCCTCACTATTGCACCCACAACCAAAGCAGGTGGCTATGAGAAACTGGACACAAATGGAGGTGTTACCTCACAGCCTTCCACCTCCTCATTTAGCGAGTACAGCGACCGGATCATTGGATGTGAGGATGATGAGGAAGACGAGGATGATATTGTCATTGTCATGGGACAAGATGGGACAGTGTATCACAAGTTCAAGTATGGACTCTTGGATGAAGATGAGATTGAGCTAGAGTACGATGATGAGAGCTACTCGTACAGATGAAAGCATTCAAGTCCTTGACTGGAGAGAAAAAGCTCTTCCTTATGTATCATTGAAGTATAAATAAAAATAAAATCATATTAGTTACAATTTGCAGGTGTAGACTTTATATCAACAGAACTTTGATTTTTCAGAGACAAAACACTCCAGGTTTCAGGTTTCCCAAAGTTTCTCTTAGAATATTTTCTTCTAGTTGTGATTTAATGTTTTGACTTCACTGCTGCACATCTGGCTTGTATCGTCTCACTGAGATAATAGCAGGTCTGCTTCCCACTAACTGGTAAGTGTGAAGAGCAAATAATCAGTATTTTTCTCTGTAACCGGTTGAAGTGAAATGTGGTGTGAATGATTGTTTCATAATAAAGTTGGATTTTGATCTGTACTTTGTGAGTGTGCAGTCAAGTTATGAATTAACCTGCAGATGTGTTGTATCGCACGCAAACCAACACAATAACTGAGCTCAGTAATATGTTGAAATTGGCTCTGCCGTGTGATTGGGTTATGTAAGAAATCGGAACTATGCTAATTTATAATAAATCAATTTTTGAGCCTATTTTGACATATGCAAGTTCGGTCCTAATTTAAGTGGCTGCTGATCTGTGTCACAAGTGGGTATACATTTACATTGTGATAGCCAACAAACATACTGGTCTATTTAATATTCAGTAATCTCACACAAACTGAAAATGAAGTCCCTCTGGAGATATGTTGGAACTATAACCTTTACACTGAATCCCCAATGGAACAGGTTGAATCCAGCGTCTTATCTCATACTAGACTGAACAAATAGACACAACATTGACTCAGGGACATCTGCCACTGTCCCTCCTTCGTACGTTGGTTTAACATCAGCTTGACATTGGCTTTCCCTTCCTGAGCCTTATCATGTAAAGCTACCGCTTCAGGCCTCAGGGCTTGTTGGTGCAGTAGCATTGCGACACCTATAAATAAATTCACATACCCAGTGTGACTGAAGTATGATTTTCAGACCAGATGCATTATAAAGCCTAATCTGAAATTACAGGAAAATATGACATTTACAGAAGATATGAGCCTTAGGCATGCAGCATTCATCAATTTTTGAGGGATTTACTTAAGTTTTAGTATTTTACAACACAATAGTTTTAAGTGGAAACAACAGGGTAGAATGTTAGTTCTGATATAATTTTTTTTTTAATTCTTAATTAAATAATTGTTAAGAAATTATTGAATGCAGCCAAGTAATTTTTTTTATCTGTACATATTTGCAGAAGCTCATATTAGGACAATAACAACATTCAGGTAGGTAGCAGCCAATGATGTCCAAAAAAGAAAAAGGCCAGTCACATGAATATCCTTTTATATAGTTTGCTGGTTTTTAGGTGTTTTTAACATAAATTGTATTTCCATTACCGTAGTGGTCTAAGCAGGCGCCCCATGTGTAGAGGCTACAGTCCTCGCTGCAGTTGGCTCCGGTTCGAGTCCCGCATTGTACGGCCTTTGCTGCACGTCATTCCCCCTCTCTCTGTCTCCCCATTTCCTGTCTCTCTCTACTATCCTGTCCAATAAAGGCACAAAAATATACTTAAAAAAAAAAAATTATATAAAACACATGAATGAAAACATAAAGGAGGTCTTGAACCTTTAACTCTACATGCAGTAACCCTGGTCCCTGGTAATCTAGAATAAGCACTTGCAACAGCCTGGAAAACATTTCACTTGTGAGAGCTTCCCTCCTAAAATCTTTGATAGGTTTGAAGATGCAGCAAATTGCAACTTCAAGTTACAGTGTGATTTCTACTGCAGAATAAGTGCTTTTGCAGATCAACATAATGGATTATATAATATACAATATGAAATAAAGGTTTTATATAACTGGGAATCTGTCAATATAATTTCAGTGAAGTATTGCTTGCAGGATTTTGTTTCATTCATGCTTTCAGCTAACAATTTTCAAGCTCTTCTAAAGAAACTGAACAGATTAAAATGAAATGTAAAAAGACGATCAGACTGAGAATGGGAACAGTTCTGGCAAAAACAGTGACACGCTTCCTGTGAACGGCTCACAGCTACTGGTACACGGTAAATATCAACATTCATGAAATGCACTCATATATTTTACTCTTGAATGACACTTTAATAAAATAAAATAAAATACGGACTTAAAATCCCAAATCACATAGCTGGACTCATAGAAGTCACTCATTTAAAACAATTACTTACAACGGTTCAAATAATTGTATACACTTAGTAGTTAAATGTTTGACTGTTTCATGTAATTTCCTTTGTAAAGGCTTAACAGATGCAGACACACACACACACACACACACACACACACACACACACACACACACACACACACACACACACACACTTAAAAAAACTGTAAAGGGGTACTCCTCTTACAGGATTTGTCAAAAGTTTTTGAATATATTTAATTGAATTGAATAAATGAAATATGTGTATATATATATATGAAGAATTTTATGCATTATATCTTATCATGCATAGGTTTTTCTCTTCAAACTTCTGCATGATTGTTTGTGTCATATAAATTTGTGCTCAACAGTTCAAATGACTGTTGCCCTCTATAAATATCAGAGTAGGGAAGAGGAGGTGTGGACGTTATTCTTCTTCATCTCATCTCACCTATCAATGTTTTACTATCAGTAACAAACCCCACGGAGACTAGTGGACTGTAGGTCTGAGCATCAGGTAAGATGCAGTCAAAAAAAAGAAAAACTTACGAACATGCATAAGAACTTGCTTGCTTCTTTGGCCTTAGTGTTCCTCAGATCTGAATATGAATATGAACATGTGAATATGTTGAAATTTAAAAAGCCTATGCTTAAAACATGTTTTATACACATTTCATTAAATAAATAACTGTTGCTGGTTATTCAGTGATTCCAATTTACGAGCATTCAGATTTTTTCTGTATAATGCATCAAAAACCCCAAATTCAATGGTAAAAGGTCATTCATCTATAGGGCCGTGATAAACTGTACAAGACTGGTGTCACACTGGAAAGGAAAGACATTTTCTCAAGAGGAAAATTAAAGAACAAAGGAAGGATACTTTAACACCTTTTACATAATTTCATTATTTAATCTCCCTGTCTTCATACAGATGCCTTGCACTTAGCCACATTGTTGCATAAAGTCAACTAACTGTGCTACCCGTGTTTTTGTTACAGATAATGATACCCAGACTGTTTCTCTAACCATCTGACACATAAATGAATCTCAACAGAAAATGACTCAATAAGTGACATATTTACAAACTTGGCTAAATAGTGTTCATAGAGCTGAGTATATACTTGTGTCGTTCCTGAAATACAGATTTTTATTACAGCTGTTTGTATTTTCTGGTCACTCTCATTCCAAGATCTGTATTTAATTTTATGTACCTTCTCACACAAAAGATTCCAAACATACAGGAGGAGCGGTGATATTCAAGAGCTGCATGCAGCAATCTGGTGTGAATATAAACAAATGAACATCATCTATTAAGTGACTGTCTGCAACTAACCAGTAGAGAAAGTAAAAAATAAAATTTAAACACAGAAAGACTAACAAAGTAAAAGAAAAAAACACAATAAAAAAGATGGTTTGTTTATGATTATTTCTATGTGCAGCCATGACGACAGCTGAGAGATCTCAGAATGAGGCTGTGCATTCTAATGAGTAAAATTACACAAACCTGTGTTTATACAGAGATCTGTGTGTGTGTGTGTGTTGTGTGTGTGTGTGTGTGTGTGTGTACACAAACTGAGACAGTCACAGCCAGCTGTCAGTGACCATTCATAATAGTCTGTGACGTAGATGCTGTGGTGGAGGGCAGGGCTGAAGATGAGCTGGGAGAGCTGGTGAAGAAGTTGTCGTCTCTCAGTTTGAGATGCTCTGGAAGCTCCAGCTTGACCTTGGCCTCCTCAATGTCGTTGTTGATCGCTGCAATGAGGGCTTCTGTTCAGATATAGATGAAGAAATTAGATCAAATCTGGGAGTATGAAAAAACCTATCATTGAAACTAGGCACACAAAGTTGGTGTGTGTGTGTGTGTGTGTGTGTGTGTGTGTGTTTGTGAGAGAGAAAAAGGTGTCATACCAAGAGAGTCATAGCTTCTTTCTGGTCGGATGTAGCCCACCATGACAACACTGAGAATCTCCCCATAAAAGTCCTCTTTGAACATATGAATCACATGGGTCTCCTAGAATCAAAAACATATTTACATTCATTTTCACAAGAGAACAATAAATGTCAAAGTTTACTGCTTTGCTCTTAGTATGTTATCAAGACAGAATGTATAAGAATGGCTTGCCTTGCCTCTGCACCAGAAATGTATAGAATTAAGAAGTCCCAAATAAATGCTGAAAATGTGTTATATTGCTGGCTTTAGCCACTACTCTACTCTTTTTCATTCTTGTACTTTGATAAAAAGCAAGGGTACCCTGTGCAGGTTATAATTCTTAAAATAATGATGGTATCAACAAAAATGGAGAAATTAACATTTGTATTTTTACAATATTGACTGTTACTACAGTACTACTACTACAGTTTTCACCATACAAAAAATTGCTTTTCTCAATATTTTGTCAGCTTTTCCCACAGCAGTCTTTTTGACTCATGTTGCCATGCTTAAATGCTGTGGAGTTGATCACAAGAGTTATAAACAAATTAGACTATTTTATTCAATTTGTTCCAACATTTTTCTCTGTGTTGGTCCTCTGAAAAGACCAATTCAGGGTGACATTTAGACCCCTGGAAACATTGGGCAACCAGCATTCATGTGCAATCATGAATGAAACCACACTGACTTGTCATTCACACTTTAATGAATGCACACATTCATTTAGGATTATCTTTAGATGTGTGTAGTACAATATAACTTCGACTTTGGTTATTAAATCTTTCTTTTTCTAAATTTGATTTCTATCCAAAGCTGTGGAGGAAGAGGTGGGCTCGACTATGTGACATCTTATAAATAGATTTTAAACTTGTACATTTAATCAAAACAAAACCCCAGACATTTTGCAGTGAATGGCGCTTTTCTTGAACCTACCATGGACTTCTTGGTATTTTTGTAGTAAGGGTTCCAGCCAATGCTCATCACCATTTTGTGGACATCCCCATTACCCACGCAGGCCCAGCCATAGTAGATTCCTGTGCTGATATCTGTTGGAAGATTGTCCACCACTGAGTCTGGGAAGTTGGCTAAAGATGGGAAGGAGATAGGAAAGAAAAAGATTAGTATGTAAGGTCAGCTAGAGAATTGCTCTGTCTGAAGTTAAGTTAGTTTCTGCTCAATGGCACTTTTTTAAACCAGAGAACACTATCTACTGGAGAAACCAACTAGCTGTGAAGATAAACAGTGCAAGAAATTCATGCACAAAATGTTTTATTGTATTGTGAGAGATTAATTTGTTACAGTTCTCACTTTTCATGGATACTAGAGGAAAACGTCTTGACCATCCAAAGCTCCGATTGGTTACAAACAATCCTCTTTTGTAAAGCTGATCTTTTTTTTTTTTGCAAAAAATGGTTTTATATGGTCTTTCTATATTCAGTGGACTTCTCTGTTCATCTTTCCGGGTATAAATCAAGCGACCTGTCTCTGTTTAAAAGGGATCTTTGTGAATTATTTCAATCAGCAAATAGTGATCACGAACATGGCACTTAGGCAAACTTTCCTTGTGCATCAATAATGTTTGTAGATAATCTTTCAATATCATAACTGAAATCTGAATTATATATAAAATATTCTGAAGCACTATCACAAGGGGTAAAACACACTCTGTTTGAACGGACAACTACTTTCAGTCACTAGTTTAAGGCTTCCCCCTACCAAATGCCTTTAAATACTGCATTTACTATCGGAGGGTAAATGTCAGGGTCATGAAGAGAATAACGGCGATATATTATTAATCATTACAAGTTTAAGATTTGCTTTTCATTGATTTGACAAGGTGGTGACAACGTCGGACGATTAACTTATGCAATATTTATTTGCACATTTTCATCGATAAGATATGCGGCTACTACGCATTTCTGGAAAAGCCATCGTTACATAATAGCTATTATTTGAGTAAATAACAGTGCTTTCATTATCTGTCAAGTTCAGTTACTCAACTCACATTTACCGCAAAAAAAAAAAAAAAAAAAACCTGCGCGCTCATTGCGTAAACGGTGTCTTCAAGTCATCAATACTGTAAACCCGTTGGGTAGTTAGGAACTAACTAGTTTGCCAGACTGCCAGTGCTGTGTTTATTATCTTACCTCGTCTGTCTCCACGTTAATAAGAGTGATTCAGACTGACCTAACGTTATCTACGTAAGATAGGGTACAGTCGTACATGTTACAAAAAAGCTCCTACAGATTAATGGCACATGATCAACTCACCTGTGGGAATTCCCAGTTCTTTGCTTCCTCTCCCGAAGCCTCTGATGACCTCTCCCCGGCAGAAGAATGGAAGACTTTTCATGACCGATAGCAGTTAGCTGTCTTAGATGGACGCTACAGAATGACCTCGAACGACACAAGGAAGTCGGACTGGCTAATCAAACCCCACTGTACTGACTGCTAGCACCTCGCTGACAGCTAGCAACACTGAAATCTGACCCTTGTGGAGTTCAAAGTACGTCCTTGTATTTAGCTGTAGCTTGACCCGCCTGAATAGTTTCCTCGAGTTGAATAAAGTTCAACCTTAATCACTAAACAGTGGTGGTAACAGTTGAACAACTATGCTAGCTAAGCTAACTACTGTTAGCTTCATCAGATGCACCCTGTTCCTAAAACGGTTTTAGCCAAATGTGTAGGTTATATAGTACTTGAGAATGACAGTCCCGGTTTCTCTCAGGTCCACTCGCAGTATGACGGTAAAAAAATGAAGCCCCGCTGCTCGTAGAGAACCAGTGATGTTTCATGTGTTGAGCTCATCTGCGTCCCAAACGCTTCTGCTGATGTCATTGATCGCGTTACCAAAGCCGGACGGGAGTTACGTGTTGCCTTCAGATGTTGTAGGAAATGTAGCGATTACAAAATGGTGCATTCCTGGCCTACATAAGGAAAGGCGACGCAAATTTACAGCTAGATGATTTAAGAGCCCAAGTTTTGCTCTCGGGCAGCGTGAACTAACCTATTTTTTGACCTAGAGTACATTTATTGTATTTTGCTTTTTTTCAATAAAATATGAAGTCATTCTTTATCAGTCCACAAATTTTCTTATTATAATCATATTATAATATTGAATTGACGGTATAGCCACCCCGTTGATATATCAAGCCTTTTATTGGTTATACCAACAACGCCCGTTATTGGTTATACAAATTACGGGCTAGGTTTGTTGGTATCTTCCTTTGGTGTTTGACTCTAACCAGAAGAGGGTGACATATCCTTTCCCAAGCAACCAAACCATGGCCCAGACAGCCCCTGGATCACTCCTTATATTAAAAGAAAGCGTTCACAATATCAAAAGACAACATCAGTCACACACATAAGCTACATATGAAACAACACAAAACGGAAAGGGTGCCAAACAGAAAAAGACAAGACAGTTGAAACAAATCTAAAGTAAAATAAATAAAGTAAAAATAAAGAGTGAGTATATGACAATAATTTCATTTAAAAACTTTGCAAAATATTAGATACATTCAACGTTTTGATTGCTTTTTTGTTTTGGGAGAGGGATCATTCCTTCATACTGTTCTATTTCCTTTATAAATACAAATAATTAAGTTTTTGTTTGTAAATGTGTTTATGAATATGGAATTTGGTGAGAAGTTAAATTATATCAAAGGGGTTGTATATATCACTAGGCTATAGCAACCAAATCAAGTTTCAGGAGTAATTCAGTTTCAGGATGTAATTCAAAGAAAGAGCAGTATAAGTTACTGTTGTTAAGTGTTACTGAATAAAATCTGTAAATCTAAAGGATCTTCCCGTTTTTGTGTTTTCTGCAAAACGTTGGTTATTATGATGAAGAGTGAAAGATTGGGATGTGGGATACTCAAGTATACTATTCCTCAACTAATAATAATTGTAATAGCAATTTTCATTGTTCATCCGTTTCCCATATTGCCATTACTTGCACAGGAGGGGCAGCCAGTTGTCTTTACGCAGACCCAAAAAGACAGAATCAATGTCCAGTCATCCTTGCAGGTTTAGTTGTCGTTTTATTGACATAACCCCGAAGGTTTCCAACATACCACTTTCTCTACAGGTGTTCTCTCTTTGTCCTCTCTGCCTCAGGTCTGGTGAAAACTTGTGTGCCCTCCCACTTCCTGTGCCTACCTACTTCCTCCCACCTATACCCAACATATATCCTGTGTGTGTCTCCCATTACTGCCACCGTGTGTCCAAATCAATAATGAAATCTAAAGCCAAAATAAAAAATAATAAAAATAATATAATCTGCCAACACTAACTAAAACTGCTCCTACACACCGGCCCTTAATTGTTTTAAATATAACAAAATAAACAATTACTGATGAATATTAAAAGGAGCTATATTACTTTTTGAACTTTCAACAACAACAACAACAACAAAAAGTACTATGTGTTGGCATTCTTCTTTCTTCCTGTTTATTCAGTATTTTTCCCTTTTTTTTCTTTTAATCTGTAGGTTTAACAGTCTGTTTCTTAGGCCCCAGCTTCATGGAGAAGACAAATTTTAGTTATTGGTCTTTCCAAGATGTTGTTTTTCGTCTGAAGTTTAACTGTGCGCACAAGACCTTGTGCATCCGCTTTTGTTTCCAGTATTCTTCCCATTAACCAAGAGCCTCGAGGTGCAGTGGGATCAACGACTACAACAATATCACCTGGAGCAAAGCTTCTTTTCACATTTGACCATCGCTGTCGTTCTTGGATTAGCGGCAGGTATTCCTGCGTCCACCGTTTCCAAAAGAGATCTGCCATATACTGCACTTGTCTCCATCTGCGTTTGATGTATAAATCTTCTTTCACAAAGAGTCCAGGGGGCAGTATTGGCTTGGTTTTCAACAGAAGAAGGTGATTTGATGTGAGTGCTTCCAGGTCCATTGGGTCATCAGAAATCTTGGTTATGGGTCGATCATTTAAGATTGCTTCCACTTCACAAAGTAAGGTTTGCAAACCTTCATCATCCAAAACTTGTTGGTTGAGAACAGAAGGTAGCACATTTCTAACCATACGGATCAATCGTTCCCAAACACCACCGTGATGGGATCCTGCTGGTGGGTTAAAATACCATTTTATCCCTCGCTGAAGCATAGCACTTTGGATTTTGTCCTGATTCAGGCCACTGAGTGCTTCTCTCAGTTCCCTTTCCGCTCCAATGAAATTTGTGCCATTGTCTGACCTTAAGGATGAAACTTGACCTCGGCGACAGATAAATCTTCTTAATGCATGGATGCAGGAGTCTGTGTCGAGTGTATGTGCAACTTCAAGATGTACTGCCCTGCTTGCCATGCAGGTGAAGATTACACCATACCTTTTCACAAGACTTCGTCCTCTTTTGATCTCTATAGGACCAAAGTAGTCCACGCCAACATCTGTAAATGGAGGTTTATCTGGTTGAATCCTCTCCAGGGGCAAGTCTGCCATTTTCTGTTCTCCCATCTTCCCACGCTGTCGTTTGCACACAACACAGTCTGATATGATCTTTCTTGCAGCAGAGTTAGCCTTGATGATCCAATACTTTTTACGGAGGCGAGAAAGCATATGGTTTCTTCCTCCATGTCCAAGTTGTTTGTGGATATGTCGTAGCAACAGTGTCGATATGTGAAGGTCTTTTGAAAGAATAATCGGGTGTTTCACTTCTTCAGGCATCGCCAGTCTGTTCAGGCGACCACCTACTCTCAGAAGTCCCTCATCCAGCAC
>NW_019524663.1:578178-582074 GCF_002814215.2 Seriola lalandi dorsalis | reverse complement strand
TATACGCACACACACGCGCACACGCACACACACACACACACACACACACACACACACACACATACATGCATATGGTGGTTTCTTGCTCCTTTCATCCAAGCCCAGAGCTGGTGACAGCCGCCATGTTGATCTGGCTGGAAAACCTCTGCAGCTGATCTCCACAGGGAAAAGCCATGCCTGACAACCTTATTCCCTGCACTCCTGGACTAAGGGCTGGTACTTGAGGGCCTTTCTCCTGTGAGCTTTAGCAAGAAAACCCATGTAGTTAAACAATTTGGATTTCAAAATAAAAGTGTCTAAAAAATTGTAACGCTCCTGTTAGTGATGTAGCCTACTTATTCCTGTAGCCTAAATAAATAAAAACCTGCAGGGAAATGCACTGTATTTGTGTGTTTTGCAAATTACAAAACATTTCTTTAAGACATTATTATGATATTTCAGGGCTATTTGCAGGAGCAGATTTGAGCAAATCTTACGCTTGTTTCACTCTTTAAATAAGTGTGAAACAGATTATTTTTATCCTCCATTCTTTGTTTAATAAACTCTTTGTTAATCTTTACCAGGTTTAGGTGGATGGTAAATAGTTTTACTTTGAAAAATGCTGACAGGAAGTAGCCTAATGTACCTACTGTACCCCCCTTTGACCATGGATGTATTATAAGAACTGGATACCGGATCAAAAATGGCGCCCGTTCATTTCTATAGAAGTTGCTCGCATGGCGCATACGCCAAAAAAGTTTCTGGCTTCCGAGTTACTTCAGCATTATACGGCCCACTGAATATGCGCAGGAGTGTCACGCCCATCGTGCCCCTCTGCTATGAGAACGAGCAAACGGCGTACTGGATCTGGCGCTGCGCATTCATAAATGTTATGCAACCTAGCGGAGTTCATGGAGGAGTAGTAAGACTTCTACAGGACTTGCTCAGGGCTTGAAATCATAAATTTAGACAAATGACAACAGCAACAAACAATAAAGATAATGTTCTGAAAAGTAACATTGTGTTAAACCTACGATCGTTGATATCACGGAAAATTCGTGTTGACAGGCCTAATTGTGACGTTAAAGGCAAAAGGAGTCATTCAGTTAAATGCTTCAGAGCTTAAAACCACTTTGGATTCAACACAATAAATCATAATCGGACAAAAATATGAGCTGTTTGAACTGTTTTCTTTTAGAATTTTTATTAGAAATTGATGCAGCATGTGACAGATATTACAACTTGTCAGATATAATTAGGACTTTCTTACCTTTTTATATTGAAGCATATTCATTTGGCACGTCTTCTAAGTATTCTTATAGGCCTACCACTTATTTATAGTGCAGCATATCAAAATGTGTTGATTTTGGTCATTTTTTATAATGAGATTTTGTCCATGGTGATGTGTTTTTCATGGTCTTACCACTATGATCCACCAAAGCCTTTTCCGTTTTACTCGTATTTAAATGTGATTGTTATTTCATATTGTATGTATAAAATTAGTGCCAGGCTGCATGGTGTGACTCTTTGTTATGAAATAGTTCCATACAATACAATATATCCACAACACTGCAGAATTTCAACGTCCACAAATATAGCTGTCACAGAAACCAGGTATTTTCATTAAGTACATTACTGTCCCAGATATTTGATTTGAAGGAAATAAAATAAAAGCATTAAAAAAAAAAAGATTTCATTTAAATGATAATGAATGCCACTGAACATTTAACATACTGCATACTGAACACAAAATGGCGACGTTGGGATTCAGAAGATTAAGAAGACTGTTTATAGTCACGCCAAACCAGTCCATTTATATTATAATATTGACATAACAGGTTCAACCAGCTGATCTTGAATCATCGGAGAGCAACAAGGGGAGAAACAGAAAGAGATGAAGTGAGAATACTTGAATCTGATCTGCTGCGTGTAAATCACAGGTAGGGAGCATTTATCTGTTGTGCTGTTTAGGTGAGCAAAAGTTATTATTTAATATTTCAATATTTATGCCAAATTAATGATACTCTCATTGAATGTCTGTTATTTAACCTCACAGATTTGTCTTGATTTTGTTTAAAGAAAGAAGAGGCATTAGTTTTATTTTCAAGTAGAGGTGGACAAAGTACACAAATCCATTATTTGAGGCAGAGTACAGATACTCCTGGTCAAATATTAGCTACTGCAATACAAGTGAAAGTTGTTCAGTTACATTTTTCTTGTGTTACAGTACTGGAGTAGGCTACTTGCTTTTAAAAATACTAATGTATTCGTTTTTTTTATGTCAACATATTGTTGTATTGTTCCACAGTGCATTTACAGAAACTAATAACTATGGAAAAACCCACTATATGCTGATTTATGCTGAACAGACCTATTCAACTGGCGGCCCGCGGGCCAACTCCGGCCCGTCAATCAAGTCTGACCCACTGATCAAATGTTTAATTACAAATACATTTTTATCCTATAAATTCTCTATACCACATAGAGGCACTAATAACGGAGTAGCATTCTTGGTAAACAGTGTCACCAGTCCTGCGCTGTAACAGCAGTGTCTGTTGGCAAAAATTAAACCAGGTATTAAACGGCCGTTAGTAGGCTATCTATAAGGTACAACGTCTCTCTCTTGGGGTCTGTATGCAAGGGGCGGGGGCAGTTCTGTGTCACGCTGGCGCACCTTGCAGCACTCACACACAAACACAGAGATGCTGCTCTTAGTGACAATCGCGGAAAAATCTGAAATGGCAAGAGCATCTTGAACTTTTTCATTCTCATGGCTCTTCTGTTGTCTGCCTCTTTTTGTCACTCAAAAAAAGATGTGATGTAGCTTTGTAAAAGATGTCAAAATTAACCAAATTACATCTAAGACAGCTGAAATGATGTGTTGTAGAAAAATGCAGCAAGCACAACATGGCTGACAGCATAGGAGTTGGCTGTCATTGTATTTTCTCCTGTGACGAATTCCTTCATTCATTTCGCTAACTAAAAGCTTTGCTTCAAAGTAAGGAGTACTTCATAGAAATGTAGTGGAGTCAAAGGCACAATATTTGTCTTTTGAGTGTAGTGGAGTAATAGTCATTAGTTTCCAAAAAAATAACACTTAACTTATTCTGAAAAAATATACATAAGTACAGTACTCAAGTAAAAGTACTTCATTACTGTCAACCCCTGACTATACAACAATAAATTCTGTTCTGTTATTACATACCCTCACCAAGCACTTTATTAGGAACACTTGTACACTTACTAATTCATGCAATTGTCCAATCTGCCACTAAAGTGACAGCAGTACAATGCATAAGATCATGCAGATACAGGCCAGGAACTTCAGTTAATGTTTATATTTCACATGATTATTGGCTCCAGATGGGCTGGTTTGAGTATTCCTGTCACTGAATTCTGAAACTTGAGTTTATGCAGAATGGTGCAACAAAAATAAAAAACATCCAGTGAGCTGTAGTTCTGCAGAAGGAAACATCTTGTTGAGGAGAGGTGTCAGAGGAGAATGGCCAAACTGGTCCGAGCTGACAGAAAGGCTACAATAACTCAGATAACCACAGTTGAAGACAGTAAAAACATATCCTGGTGTGATGAATCCGGATTTCTGCTGAGGCACGCAGATGCTAGTGTTAGAAACTTGGCATCAACAGCATGAAGCAATTGTCCCAACCTTGTCCCAATATGTGGGTGTTGTCTAGAGGTGTGGTTTTCTTGCCACCTTGATGCAAATCAGTCATTGCTCGAATTGTTTAATCAACGTCAGTTAGTTCTTTGTATTTCACTTCATCAGAATGCAACAGATCAAGTTACAGGTGTGATTAGATCAACAATGAAAGGACAGTTTCTTACATCTTGTGGAATGCTACAGCTCAACTGAGTATTGTTGTCACAAACTTTTCCATGAACATTGTGGTTAATTC
>NW_019524663.1:570924-575488 GCF_002814215.2 Seriola lalandi dorsalis | reverse complement strand
CACCTACAGTCCTGATGAATTTCTCTGGGCAACCATTCAGCGAATCCCTGGTGTTCCTGGCTCAGCGAGGCCCCACCCCAAATATGACATGTCAGACATGCATGCCATTGCACGACTGGTGAAGTGGCATGGTCATGAGGGGTCACTGGGTTCTGTGCACGCAGTGTACCCAGAGTGTCACGGCAACCATGTCAGGTCAATCTGTGTATATGGTGCTGGAGACCTAAAATGGATGCTTAAGCAGCATCACCTCTTTGCCAACAAGTTTGACATGGACACAGATCCCATCGCTATCTACTGCTTGGAGAAGTATCTGAGACAAAAGGCACTGGCTGAGTTGTACTAGGTGCAACTAGGTGCAACTCAGCCTTACCCATCAGGGCACGGCTCTGTAGAGTGAACCTCTCAAAAGCCACAGTGTCCCCTCGCCCAATGTTTGGAGAATCCATTGCTGTAGAAGAGCTTGGTGCTGTCAACTGGTAGGAGGTTCTCCAAGGTTATTTTGAGTCGTGCAAATTCTCCAGGGTCTCTACAAAATCTGGTATGGTTGGCTTTGGTCCCCGGTAGCTTCTATTGAAACTTCTTCTTGCAGGATCTTGTAATGGTGACTCAGGGTGAGTGCTCACTCACATCGGATGCTTGCTCTGATGTGCGCTTGACCATGTCACCTTCGAAGGAGTCCCTTTCGCACACCTCTATTACAGGCCCATTGGCTGCATCGCACAGTTTAAGATCCTGCTCATCCTTTTATTAATTTGGTCCAAATTTGTTTACAAAAGGTTGACTTTTTTCTTTTTCTTTTTTTTTTTATAGCTTTGGTGCTCTTTAAAATCATTTTGTTCAGTCATGGAATAACAGGTGAAATCAGTGGGGTTTTAATTGCTGAAAGTATTTAAATATGGTTCAATGATTGCTTGAATCATGTAAGTGATCATCATACACAGTGAATACTGGGTTTGCATTGGAAAACGATTTGCAAAACACAATTTGATTTAAGATGTCCAAATAGAACAGCAGATTACAAAGAGGGGAATCATCTTTGCCAATCGTGCGAATGTCTTTTCATATTGTTTCCCGGTTTTCATGTTTTTTGAAAATAAGTTGTATTTCCATTACCTAAATATGTGAAAATAAAAAATATGACCTGAGAAATATATTTTGATCAAATGATTTATTTGATTAAATTATAACCAACACATGAATGAAAATATAAAGGAGATCTTGAACTTTTAAGTCTACATGCAGTAACCCTGGTCCCAATGTAAACTAGAATAATTACTTGCAACAGCCAGGAAAACATTTCACCCATGAGATCTTCCCTCATGAAATACTTTGATAGGTTTGAAAATGCAGCAAATTGCAACTGCAAGTTACAGTGAGATTTCTACTGCAGAATAAGTGCTTTTGCATATCATCATAATGGATTAGATAGTATACAATATGAAATAAACACTTTATATAACTGGAAATCTGTCAATATAATTACAGTGAATTACAGCTTGCAGGATTTTGGTTCTTGCCATATAAAAACTGGACACAGCTGGGAGAGCAGTTAGTTCTCTAAGATTTCACTACTCAGTTGCTGATACTCTGGTTGCCAGCCTACTTCGATCTCACTCAGTGTCTTGACTCAAACCGTGAAATGTGATCTCTGGATCTACTAGATTTATTTGGCTATTTGCGAATTGGGGTGTTTGGGATTATTGATTGTCAATCATTTGCAATCACCTGCTAGAGATAGCGGTTAGCTAGTTAGCTGTGTGTTTCACATAACATAAAACAGTACATGTTCTAGCTTGGAGTCCTAAAAAACACTCATAAAGTAGGCTACCCTAGTAACAAGTCTTGCATCCCTAATGCCCCCAAATCAAAGCAGTATAGAGCAGGGCCAGCTCACAGATTAATGGTAGATGATCAACTCACCTGTGAGAATCCCCAGTTCTTTGCTTTCACTCCTGAAGCCTCTGACAACCTCTCCCCAGCAGAAGGGTGAGGGTGACTTCCTAAAACGGCTTTTGTGTTGGTTATACAGTTCTTGAGAATTACACTCCCGGTTTGTCTCAGGTCCACTTGCAGTATGACGGTAATAATGAAGCCCTGGTGCTCGTAGAGAACCAGTGATGTTACATGATGAGTTGAACTGAACTGCATCACAAACGCTTCTGCTGATGCATTGATCACGTGACCAAAGCCGGCCGGGAGCCACATGTTGCCTTCAATTGTTGTAGGAAATGTAGCGATTACAAAATGATGCATTCCCGACCCACCTAGGGAAGGGCAATACATTTATTGTAACCCATTTCGTTTATTTTTCAATAAAATATGAGGTCATTTGTTATCAGTCCACAATTTTTCTTCTAATCATATTATAATGTTTAACATTTTAATAGCCAATATATTATAATATCGGATATACGTTGGATATATTAAGCCCGTTACTGGTTATACCTGTGAAGTTTGATGGTAGCTGACTTTGGTCTTTGACTCCAACCACACGAGGGTGACATATCCTTTCCCAAGCAACCAAACCATGGACTAGACAGCCCGTGGACCTTTATTTCAGTCAGTATACACAGTATCAAATGAAAACATCGGGGTACACACACATAGACAACAGATGAAACAATGAAAAAATAAAAAGGAAAAGGCTGTCAAACAGAAAAAAACAAACAGACTGGAAACATAAATAAAGTAAAATAAATAAAGATATACAACGCAAGTTGGCTATATGACAATAAGATCACTTGAAAATTAAAAAAAAATATTGCATACATTCAATGTTTTGATAGTTCTTTGTTTTGTTGAGAGAGCATAATGATTGCCGCGTGTTGTTCTATTTCCTTCTTAAATGTAAAGAACTGAATTTTTGTCAAGAAACACCCCCCTCGGGGTTTATGGTCGGTTAGTTTCTGTTCAGGTGAAGGTAAGAGGAAACACTTTCGACACAGACAGAGACTTCGACACAACCCCGGCAGTAGCAGAGTTGGTGATGAATCTGAAACGGTCAGTATTTCCAATTTAAGGCATTGAAATGTTACAGGATTGAAATCATCTTTGAGGCTATATCCTATTTAAATGACAGTGATTAAATGTTCGCTAATTTGTGAATTGAAAGTGCCTCCCAAAGCGAATTAAGACATCAGTTCTTTTTAAAGAGCACCGAAGTGTAAGTGACAGCTGAGCTCATCTAATAAGAATATTCTGTCATCATTGCAAACATGTAGGCTACCTTCTTTGAAATTAGTTGGATAAATGTGTAATATCCTCCTCGTTTCCATTATCAAGAGCAGAGTTGTTACTGCATGGGGGTCATTAAGACATAAAAACTATTTATAAAGTCAATTAGCCACCGCTTGTTCAAGGATTTTATTCGATAATAACAAGCATGGGAAATTCTTGGGTAATTGTACATTGTAACTGGTGAGAAATTCTTATTAGTTACACAGTAGTCCTTCTTTAGTAAGCAACTGACTCGCTGGTGTAAGTGTAAAATAATTACTTGTCCTTATATATAATATTACAGTTGTATAATATAAAATCTCTGTGGAGTGAAATTGTGCCTGTAAATCAGCGCCCATGCCAAAACAACCTGTTGATGAAAATTATACATTAATTAAACAGCATATACACTCAACATAGTTATTCATTCAATTTTCAGTAAAATGTCACCAAGATATATGACAGAGGAACATCTGAAGGAATCTGGAATCAGGCATTTGTCTTTAGATAGTATGTGATATATGAATAATTTAATAAAAAATAATATATGAAAAATTATGAGATTATCAAAACTGGTTACATGTTACACTGAACCAAATTGCACCATACTTGGGGGAGGGATGAGGCACTGTCAAAGGAAGAACCCATTCAATTTTGGTGCCCATTGGGTTAAAGGGCAGATACAGAATTTCTTTCAGTTTATCAGTATTCTTGAAATTGGGAGATAATAATGTATGGATCTTGATGTAAAAAATAATCATACGTAATCCTACTGTGGAGATCTATGACTTTGTACAATTTGGTTCAGATTATTATCTTGATCTGACAGACACATGTAAAATTGTTTAACTTTATAGCAGAGCTATGCCCTGTACTGACTGTCATTCCAGTGTTACAAGCTTTCAACTGCCTGAACATGTTTACCAAACAACTACAACAACTACAGAGGAATGACGGTAAACATGTCACCCTTAAAACCTGCATATACTGACAAGTAAAAATCACACATTAATTCCAAGTAGATTTTGGAGAATTTGGATTTCAGAATAAAAGTGTCAAAATGTAACACTCCTGGCAGCGGTAAACTTATCCCTGCAGCCTAAAAAAGTAAAACCTGCAGGGAAATGCACTGCATTTGTCTACTTTGCAAATTCAAATACATCACATTAACATATTGATATTCAGGGATATTTGCATATTTCAGCAGATATCAGGAGTGTTCACACTTTTTGGGTGAAACAGATTCTCTCTTTTGTCCTCCACTCTATGTTTAACAACACTTTGCTCATCTGTATCAGGCTGAGAATGATAAATGGTTATACTACTTATCTTGAAGCATACTGTG
>NW_019524663.1:486061-570814 GCF_002814215.2 Seriola lalandi dorsalis | reverse complement strand
TCAGCCTTAGAATCCGGTTGAATTTGTATCAATGTGTCTTGGGCTAGAAAACAGAGGTCCAGCAGTTTCAAAGTACCTTTTAAATATTAAGTTAATATAACTGTTGACAAAAACAGAAGGATTCAAGATATTTAATCTTTTTCCTTTTTTCACCTTCTCACAAACATAACAAATCCCTTCAAATGTATTAGCTACTACATTTGCAGAAATTACGTATTATGTTTGTAGTAGGCAACTGCTATTACGTTTGTGAGAAATTTATTACGTTTGTGGTTTATCATGTTGGTGGGTGTTACAATTACCTGTACAGATAAAAGACTATTAATAGGAACATTTTTCTAGTTAATTCATGGCAACAATATCTATAGGGAAACATGTGTTTTATGGTGACTTTTACATTTTACACACAGTTGTCATAGGTGGCACCTGGCAGGTTTACATCCTTATACCTGAAATATAAAATATGACAACAGGCATGGCAACACATGGAACAGGAACTTTGCTTTAAGGACACTTTTGAATTTTACACTTTGAAATTTTATTTCTGGCTAAAGAATGGATGTATTCATATCTCTTCTCATCTTGTTTCCAGGGGCAATAAAATGCGAAGCAACTAATCTGCCCGGATCCAGAAAGACAGGAACTTATCTACACACTGTAAAACATTACTCTATGAAAATCAGTGCAGTAAAGTACAGAATGGAGCAATAACTAGAAAAATGTTTAGTTTATTGTAATGATTCAGACAGGCCTTAATAATTTCAGATGCATAATGTTTCAATGGCAGAAAAAAGTAAATCAGTGAGTATTTGAAAGAAATATAAAGGTGAAGTGCAGGTGAACTACATACAGAACTCACACAGTAAAAGCTTCCTATAGTTAAGTTCCTCCTCTCTAATAATGAGATTACTGAAAGGAGGCAGGCTTCTACTGTTGCTGAAGATCACTCTTGGACTGGGATCACTATGGATGCTTTCCCTACTCAGTCACCCAAAAACAAGCTGGGATCCTACCTACTTTCTCAGCTACAGCTGGTTGGAGTATACAGATGCTGATGGCGGCCCGGAGACAGTGTGCAACTGTTCAGCGATCCTGCGTGGAGAGAGGCAGGCACTGGACCAAGCCAAATTACTGACTCTCACTAAAGACTTCCGCAAGAGCTGTCTCTTATACACATCTGTGTCTTGGGCTAGAAAACAGAGGTCCAGCAGTTTCAAAGTACCTTTTAAATATTAAGTTAATATAACTGTTGACAAAAACAGAAGGATTCAAGATATTTAATCTTTTTCCTTTTTTCACCTTCTCACAAACATAACAAATCCCTTCAAATGTATTAGCTACTACATTTGCAGAAATTACGTATTATGTTTGTAGTAGGCAACTGCTATTATGTTTGTGAGAAATTTATTACGTTTGTGGTTTATTACGTTGGTGGGTGTTACAATTACCTGTACAGATAAAAGACTATTAATAGGAACATTTCTAGTTAATTCATGGCAACAATATCTATAGGGAAACATGTGTTTTATGGTGACTTTTACATTTTACACACAGTTGTCATAGGTGGCACCTGGCAGTTTTACATCCTTATACCTGAAATATAAACTATGACAAGAAAAGTGAATAAATTATTATAACAAACAAAAACACATTATTATAATCAGTTCTGTTACTTTATTGGTATTTTATTTTGGTAAAAGTTAAAGAGGGCCTACTTGTTTTAAAATAGACTAGACAAAAGTACAGTTTTAGAAAGGAATACACATTTCAACTTTAGAAAGCTGAAAAGTATAGTTTGCGTTGTGTTCAGCCCAAAACCTCGATCATTTTTTTTCTTTCCTTTTTTTTGAGCTCATGTCTTTAATAATGGTATCATTTTTGATTGACTTTAGAAGAGTATCATTACCTAGGAACATCTGTAGTCGAACATTATTTACATGACAACAGGAACTTTGCTTTAAGGACACCTTTGAATTTTACACTTTGAAATTGTATTTCTGGCTAAAGAATGGATGTATTCATATCTCTTCTCATCTTGTTTCCAGGGGCAATAAAATGCGAAGCAACTAATCTGCCCGGATCCAGAAAGACAGGAACTTATCTACACACTGTAAAACATTACTCTATGAAAATCAGTGCAGTAAAGTACAGAATGGAGCAATAACTAGAAAAATGTTTAGTTTATTGTAATGATTCAGACAGGCCTTAATAATTTCAGACGCATAATGTTTCAATGGCAGAAAACAGTAAATCAGTGAGTATTTGAAAGAAATATAAAGGTGAAGTGCAGGTGAACTACATACAGAACTCACACAGTAAAAGCTTCCTATAGTTAATTTCCTCCTCTCAAATAATGAAGCTACTGAAAGGAGATAGGTTTCTACTGTTGCTGAAGATCACTCTTGGACTGGGATCACTATGGATGCTTTCCCTACTCAGTCACCCAAAAACAAGCTGGGATCCTACCTACTTTCTCAGCTACAGCTGGTTGGAGTATACAGATGCTGATGTCGGCCCGGAGACAGTGTGCAACTGTTCAGCGATCCTGCGTGGAGAGAGGCAGGCACTGGACCAAGCCAAATTACTGACTCTCACTAAAGACTTCCGCAAGAGTGTTCACATCCCTGATGAGTATTACATTAATGCAACCAAAGACTGTAGGTATGTTGCTTTAAACTACAAGTTTTAGTCATTGTATAATTTTAACTACTATTTAAATGGACTGAATTTATTCATTCCTTTTGTTATTTGTTCAATATTGTGTATTTACAGGGAATTCAAGTTAAGCAGAAAATACTTAACACTCCCGTTAAGCCAGGAGGAAGAGGACTTCCCTCTGGCTTACTCTATAGTTGTTCATCATAAGGTATGTAAATTCTAAAGCCTCAATTTAAATTCAAATACATGTTCAAACAGTGTAGTAGGTCTAAACTATTTAATTAAGTCATTAATTTAAAAGGGCATTTCATCAATTTTACAAATGAAATTCAGTTCAGTTGACGTACACACATAAAGGATCATTTATTTTTTCATTTACTCTAGGTGCAGAACTTTGAGCGACTGCTGCGAGCCATCTATGTACCTCATAATATATATTGTATCCATGTGGACAAAAAATCAGATCCCTCAGTCTTCTCTACCATCATGGCAATTACTTCCTGTTTCCCAAATACCTTCATGGTCAGCCAGCCTGTGAGCGTGGTCTATGCTGCCTGGCCACGTGTCCAGGCTGACCTTAACTGTATGGCTGACCTCTATAAAGCCAGCACAAAATGGAAATACTTCATCAACCTTTGTGGCCAGGATTTCCCCCTGAAAACCAACTTGGAGATGGTGAGGATGTTGCGTTCCTTGAAGGGCGGGAACAGCTTAGAGTCAGAAAAAATGCCTGAGGGAAAGAAGTCAAGAGTGACAAATTCTTACAAGATAGTTGATGGAAACATCCAGGTACTTCTTTTGAATATTAGAATTACATATTGATTATTTGCAAAATCTTTCTATTCAAATTGACCATAATGAACATAACATAACATATCATAACTGTTTCAACTGTCTCAGGGGGCAGGAAAAGCGAAGGAGCCACCTCCCTTCAACCTACCCATTCTGTCAGGAAATGCCTACATTGTGGTTAGCCGAGGCTACGTGCGCAGTGTGTTGGAAGACAGCCGAATACAGACACTGATTGAGTGGGCCAAAGACACCTACAGTCCTGATGAATTTCTCTGGGCAACCATTCAGCGAATCCCTGGTGTTCCTGGCTCAGCGAGGCCCAACACCAAATATGACATGTCAGACATGCATGCCATTGCACGACTGGTGAAGTGGCAGTGGCATGAGGGGTCACTGGGTTCACTGGAGGCAGTGTACCCAGAGTGTCATGGCAACCATGTCAGGTCAATCTGTGTATATGGTGCTGGAGACCTAAAATGGATGCTTAAGCAGCATCACCTCTTTGCCAACAAGTTTGACATGGATACAGATCCCATTGCTATCTACTGCTTGGAGAAGTATCTGAGACAAAAAGCACTGGCTGAGTTGCACTAGGTGTATTGGAGATTTTTTTTTTTTCCTGCAAACCAAGAATGGAATCATCTGAAGCAACAGATAATTTCATTTCAAGATGTATTTAAAATTATTTATATTTCTAGTATCATAAAAAAAAGTACAAATACAATGAAATGGTTAAAAAAAAATTTAATTTGTGGCAATACATTTAAGTCCCGTTGCTGCTAATTTAGAAGTTTATAAACCTGACATTTACATCCCTCTACTTAAAAGTCCTGAAGAAAAAGCCATTTAGGTTTTTGGATGAGAATATGGGTGAAGCACTGGGAAAAACCCTACAGCAAAATCTGCTGCAAGACAAGTGTGTAAGACAACAGCGATCTCTATCTGTATTTTCCAGTGAAACAATGTCCCCAAACGTAAACATCTACCTTAACAATCTAAGCGCATGGCAGACAAAACAGCAGAAAAAAAGATTGCAGCTCAAGGGACATGGTTCAAATGGGTTCTCTCTTAATTTATCATGGACAGATGTGGACAAAGAACACTGAGACACTAGATACTCCTGGTCAAATATCGCTCCAATACAAGTGAAAGTTGTTCAAATTTTTACTTGAGTTACAGTACCGGGGTTCTTGCTTTTAAAAATATTTAAGTATTCAAAAGTACATTTTTATATGTCTGACAGTGTAGGAGTTGGCTGTGATTGTTTTTTCTCCTGTGACAAATACAACACATGGTTTATATAATATACAGTACTGTGCAAAAGTTTTAGGCAGGTGTGAAAAAATGCTGTAAACTAAGAATGCTTCCAAAAATATAAATAATTGTTTATTTTTATCAATTTACAAAATGCAAAGTGAGCGAACAAAAGAAAAATCTAAATCAAATCAATATATATTTGGCGTTACTAACCTTTGCCTTCAAACCGGCATCAATTCTTATAGATACACTTGCACAAAGTCAGGGATTTTGTAGGATTATAGTCAGGTGTATGATCAACTAATTATACCAAACAGGTGCTAATGATCGAAACACAGTCATTTACTGAAACAGAAACAGCTGTGTAGGAGGCTTAAAACTGGGTGAGGAAAAGCCAAACTCTGCTACCAAGGTGAGGTTGTGGAAGACAGTTTCATGTCACAGGTCATACACCATGGCAAGACTGAGCACAGCAACAAGACCCAAGGTAGTTATACTGCATCAGCAAGGTCTCTCCCAGACAAAGATTTCAAAGCAGACTGGGGTTTCAAGATGTGCTGTTCAAACTCTTTTGAAGAAGCACAAAGAAACGGGCAACATTGAGGATCGTAGACGCAGTGGTCGGCCAAGGAAAGTTAGTGCAGCAGATGAAGAACACATCAAGCTTATTTCCCTTCGAAATCGGAAAATGTCCAGCAGGACAGAGGGAGAATAGACTGAAACAACCATCATCGCGGTCCTGAGGAAAGACAAGCTGACCCTGATCAAAAAGCGGGAAACATCATCGGGCAGGAGGACCACCCACTCCTGGAACTCCAGCAGGCCAGATTCAAAATGCTGAAGTGAATTTGGTGGAGTCAGTGTGGCAGTGTTCTGCACAGGAACACCCACCTAAGCTACATTGAGATGCTGCTGCAGCCCTTTGGATGCATCGCACAGTTAAAGATCCTGTTCATCCTGTTGGTGCAAATTTGTTTTTGTTAATTCTTTTTGAAAAGTTTGATTCACTGTGACATCATAATGTTCTGCTAAAAGACTTTTATTCAATGCTGAGAAAAACATTCTAAGTTACAGTGGGACTGGTTAGCAGAGGGGTTTACTGTTTTAATCAATAATTACCTGCCTTATATCTGATGTCCAAACTATTTGTTAAATCTGGCAGATTAAAGGAAAGCATTGTTCATGAATATATATTTTCCATCTACCAATTTAATGATTTTATCTCTCGTGTTTTTTCTAAATGTGCTGACTGGATTGGTGGCAACACTGTGATGGCTGGGGACTTTAACTGTTACTTTTGTACAGTGATGGATAGATCTCTAATATCTCTGAATCTTTTAAAGTAATCTGGGGTGTTCCACTGGGTTTATTATTATTATTATTATTATTATTATTATTATTATTATTATTATTATTATTATTATTTATATGATCTCTGTAAAGTGTCAAAATGATTCACATGTATCTTATTTACAGATGACACTAATTTATCTTTTGTCCTGGGAAGACTTCAAATGGCATTTTGAGAAATTAAATTAAAAATTAATATCAGTCAATAGTGTTGCAAGTGTCTTATGTTTAATGTTGTTCTTCACCTATATCTTAAAAATGTGGGGAAATGCATGTAAAACCATCCCTATTCAGTTTTCATATTATAAAAATGAGCCATAAGAATTAAAACTAAATTGGATCATAAAACTAATGGGCTGTTCACAAAACTAAAGATATTAAAACTTAACAATTTAGTTGAGTATAGGGTAAGACAAATAATGTATAAAGTATACAATAATTTGTTACCGTGCAGTATTCTAAACATGTTTCTAAGAAAGACATCAAATATCATAATATGCATTTCAATAAAGGGAGTGATGGTATGGATCAGTCTTCAGGATGAATTATAAATGTGAAATACAATATATTTAAAAGCCTGTTTAAAAGTAAGGTCATAGATAAATGTAAGATACTTGTCTGATATTCCATCATAATCTGTTCGATTATGACAATGTGTGATATGGTATTATTGACTGCATCCATGGTGTGATAATGAGATTTGGTAAATGTAAGGACATGTGTAGCCATGTGTATATATAGTTATGATCTGGACAGTGTTTTATAAGTCTTAATAAGGTAAAAAAAGATTTGACATTTGACAAGATTTGAAGATTTGACATCAACTGATTCATTTGCTGTTGCCACCTGATTCCATCGGCTCAGGGAAATAATCCAGTTCAATGAACCAGATCTCCGGTCAGTCTGCCAACAATATCCTCAACCTGATGGGTCTGTTTAAATACCTATGTGTGCTGCTACAACTGGTCGAATAATTTGCCAATTTTTAGGCTTTGTGTGCATTGTGGTGTATAGTATACATTTTTAAGAGGAGGTTGAGGAGGAACACGTCTTTAATGAAGTAAAACATTTTACATACTTTACAACAAATGAATACCTTCCAAGCCACAAACAAATGTATATAAATATAATAAAAAAGCAAATAAAAGTAGACACATCCCAACCTGCGCAGTAGGCACGCTTTATACTGTACCTGTCAAACCATCAGTGAACATAGTATTTCCTCATCACTCCCCAAACATTTTCCTTCTCTGTCTCGCCCACACACGCACGCACGAATGCAACCCAGATAAACCATGACTACAATCACAGTGGTACACAATTCTGCATTTGGGTGAGTAATCAGATCAGAGAAATCTTAAGCTGTAGCAACTGAAAGCATGCAACACATTACTGCAGCTACTGAAAACTGCTATTTGGCTACATCTCAAGTATTTTCACAGTGATATACAATGTCAATAGAACTGCCTACTTGTAGCCTTTTCCAAGTTTGTATGAGGTGTAGGGTAAGATTGTGACATAATGTAAAAACCCTCTATGACAGTAGCCGCCTACACCAATGTGAACTACTCAAAAACCAGCTTGGCCACTAGAAACCATTATAAACCACAGGCTTGAATAGCACAAAGATGTTTTTCACGTGTGGATCACATTTTTGTAAACCATGACTATCTAAAATTAGAGTCTAGATAGAGTATCTGTTAACATTATAGTGTGTTGACAGAGCTACACTAACATCCCAAATGTCCAGGGACACAAATGTGTATTTGTGAGCAGATGGGCAGTAATAAAACTTCTGTTTCCATGTATGGCCTCACTATGGCTTCAGAATTAACATTCCACAATTAATATTACCATGTGTCACAAAAGGTAAATCTACTGACAGGGAAGATTAATTCATGAATGTAACAAAGCCAGTTAGTTATTCCTCCAAAGTGAAAGAAATAAGACTCAAACCATTGTTAAGAGTAAAGATGAAGTCAAAGAAAACAAAAGCTACTAAATAGATAACACAATTGAATGTTGTGTAACATTAGTAGTACAGGATAAAGCATCTTCCCTTCAGCACAGTGACAGGCTCAGTCACTGTAAATACAGTATTGTGTTCAGCACCCTACTTCCTTCACTTAACAAGGAACTGCCTGGTGTTTTGTACCACAGCACAATCCTTTTATGACACATTGTTAGTGCTGGACACATCATGCTGCAGGCTTGCTTATATTCAGACATGCTGTGGTAGAATACAGCATATTGCAGGGAGGAGATAGGCAGGAGCCAGGTATCTTGTAATTTTCAAACAGCTGAGTTCCCCTTCTTGTCGGCTCTAAATAAGAGAGAAGATGACAGAGACAGAATTGTATTACACCTCTGTCATTGAAGCATTAGAATTAAAGCAAAGGGATCGCCAGTGAAAACTAAAAACAGTGGTCAGATCATAAAGTTAATGGCAGTCATACCAATGCATACCTCTGCAATAACTATGCCAATAGCAGATGCATATATTTTATGACTTTAACTGAAATGGTAAACACCTACTAGCATTAAGTATACATTAAGTTTTCCTGTTAACTGCAACACTGCAAAATCAGTATTTGTTCAGTGGCTACCAGGCCTACTCTTGAATTCATAGGTAAGATTCACTGTGGCATTTTTAAAGATGGTCTACTCTGAAAATAATAAAACTCAAGAGAAATGAGTTTGCCATGCAGCAGGTTGGTTATATGATTATCTCTTCATTCTATGGTATCAGTTATGTTTCATTCCTCATTCATAACAACAGATTAATCAAATACATCAAGGATCATTGCTTTACAGTTAGGCCAAAGCCTTGACTAGTTTATGTATGTTACAGTACACGTGAAATGATGTGCCTGTATGTGTCCATGTCTTGGGTATCTCTTTATGACTGATCAGCTGGTTTGTCTCAGGTTTAAAAACAGTTAGGTCACCAGATAAGATAAGCTGCTCAGGTAACTCTGTGACTGAAAGAAAAATAGTTAAAGACAGATTTATAGTTCACATAGACGTTTAAAATGGCATATTACAATTATACTTGCGATAAAGAAATAGGACACAGGAGTTATCAATCCACCAAACATTTTTCCTGTTTATTGAATATTGTGGATCTGCAAAGAACAGCAATTATTTCCTTCGTTGTCTCAGTTAAATTCACTCACCGACAGAAACCAATGATGCACTACTCACTTAGCTGCTGTGTCCTGCAAATCTGTATCCAGTCTGGTTTTGCATTGGGTTGGATGGCAAAGAAAAAGGATTAGTGAGGGAGTCGAACAAGTTCTGGGTGTGGCGAAATTGTCAGTAAACATGCAGTGGATGGGGATTAAAAGCCTGTTTCAACAATGCCATAAGAGTTTGAATGAAGGGGAAGGAAAACAAGCATCAGTGCTCTAAAGTGGGAGGGTTCAAGGTCAGAGGAGTGAGGCACAGATGCGCTGCAATACAGGGTGCAATCATTTACCAACAATAAAACAGTCACCAGAGTTAATTTTTACCCCTTAAACACAGGCACTTTAACACTGGACATGGATGTCTGTAGTTTTCAGACTCAATCCATGCTCAGTGGCACAAGGCATGAAAGCAGAAAAGTGTAAGACATGGCCTCTTGGATAATGGACAGGGTTAAAGTTAGAATAAGACATTTCCACTCTATTTCCTCTAACACACCAAAACGTGTGTGTTTTAGGGAGTCTTATGAGCTACAAACAGACCCTTTTTCTCTTTTACACAGTAAAACTGGGTATAAACTGCTACAGTATCTTCCACAGAGACTGTCCTGACCAGAAAAAAAACAGCATTGACCATTTGCTCTAATTTTAACATCTCTCTGATGAGCGACCAGAAGTTGTTTATATGACTGTCCTCTCCGAAGCAAAGTAGTGTGACAACACTGTTATAGCGTAGTCCCAAGGAGGGCACCAGGGTGGATGGTTGGGTGTACAAAGTGTATAACGTTAACATCAGAGTCCACAGTTTGGGTTTGACCTTGTACAGTTGGTCATTGTTGTTTTCTTTTCACCATGAAGGCTATCATTGCCTAACTTTTACCAACTGAACTTCACAATACCACAGCCACTATGTGTAAAATTTGAATTTTATTTTTATTTTGTTGCAATCTAGTAGTAGTATCAATAAAGCTGTGTAGTATTTGTGGTTACTTTACTTACTTCACCCACTTATAATTTTTCACTGTGGGGATAATTTGCTGCCAATTATGAGAAAGTCTAGTCTGTGCTGCTGGTCTGTACAGTCCCTTTACAACCATTCGTACTGATGGAGATATTTGTGTTTTCAGTCTGGTGTCAGTCCCACTATGTATTGCATGTAAATTCCTCAAGAGCAAACCATCAGACCAGCCTAGCTTTGGGGGTGACTATGTACAGTATATCTGTTGTTAGTGTAGGGTACCTAGGGGTATACTGTGTATATTCATTAGATTTCTACTAAAACGTCACAGATGAGAGGTAAAATGAATCGGTTTACATGGAAAGCCACTTCACAGACTGGAGGAAGTAAGAAAAACAATATTGGGCTGGTTTTATGTTGGATAAGGAGACAGCCAAAGGTCAGTAAGGTTAGTCCCAGCATGAGAAAATTCACAGTAGCTTTGAAGGATTTTACAGGGAGACTTTGACACAACCAACTGATCAATACAGGCAGGTTAGGTGATTTACCTCATGCATGCAAATCTGTGTATAGACCTCTCCTCGTCATACCTTTGGGCACAGTGAGAGATGTATAAGCATGCCTAATTTGGCACTTGAAATCAAAGTTTGCACTGTGTTTGTTTCCTTTTTCCAAGGAGGATGTCAGTGTGTATTTCTTGGGTAAGTATTCTAAAAACAATTTATGCCTTTATGATGTGATTACAGCAGTTTAAACAGAGATTACAGTCATTGACTATGGCATTTAACACCTAGGAAAGGCAAGACAAAACACACACAAAATATCTAAAGATACTTGAAGATCCCGCTATAGGACATACTATTTGCTACTTGAAACTGGAAAAAACTGGAATGGATAATAACAAAATTGCAGAGGATGAGAGGTAGGACAGTTCATTTGGTAACATGGTTAATATTTGTCACTTTATGCAAACCATTGATAATTTTGATACAGGCTGACTCACTTGACGATGCTGGGTGGAATGTGGACATAGTCCATTGGGATGATTTCTCCAAGCTCCTGCAGACTATTCACATACTTGATCTTACTGCTGAACTTGGAGCTGTAGAAAACAGAAATCAGAACGGTTTGTTTTACTACTGAAAAGAACTGATTCAACCATTGTGATGTGGTAAATTGGCTCCTGGATTTCCATTGTAATCAAACTGTCTTCTTGGAAATAATCATAATTTGTGAACTATAAGCACTTGACACCACCACAAATTAAAATGTGACAAGTCTAAATATGTCACATTTTAATTTGTGGCTAATCATAAAATCACAAAATGTGTGCATTTTTTGAAATTATGAACACCTCTAATGTACATCCTGTGATAAACGTCATCTCAATGTAAAGTACAAAGGTGAGACCTTATGAAGGGTCTGGTGATCCCCAGCAAAGTCCTTATGAACCAGGAAGGATGGACAATGATGAACATCTTAAGGTTTTTCTTTAGTCTGTGGGGCAAGAGGAGAGGCAGAAGAGGTGTGAAAAAGGGTTAGCAAAGGTTAGCAAGATCTCCATTGATATAAGTGTAAATTATTTACAACAATCAGCAGAGCTCAAGGTTTTTCACAGTGAAGTTGTTCCTCTGTAGAGGAAAAAACAGCATGAGTGGTCTGGTGAAAGCACATCAAAAAGTAAGTATTTCAGGAGATGATGACTCCTCATTATTTTACTGTTTATTTTACTTTTTTCCGAAATCACTCCCTGTTATATGGTGCACTATATTTACTGTCCACCCTTTTATTTGAGAGAAAAATATATGTGTTATATAATGCTACAATTTAATGCCCACAAACACTGACATAACAGAATATGGTATTGTCCATGGTATGTATACTGTAAACTATTGCTAAGAGTGAACTACTGACTGTCTTTTAAAGCGTGAATGAGGAAGTGATTTCTGACAAACTCAGTTTATGTTGCGATGAAGAGAGGCAAATAAGATATCAATAGGCCTCTTCTATGGTGGCTGGTTTTCATAAATATTAACCAGAAGAATGAGACTATTGATAACATTTCAAGTCATCAAGTTGTGTAAAGTGATATATTATGTTTTCATTTTTCTTGTTAAAGTATCAAAGTCCTGCCACATTCATTTAGAAGAGTTATCAATTATCACAGTAAAATTACAGAATATTAGCAATTAAGAGGATCAAGCCTAATCATAAATATTAAACAGAAATCTAGGGTGATGTTAGCTCTAGTTTGGTTTGAAAACCAGTTTCACCATTTACTCATTTTATTTTAAAGTCTTTATGTATTAATATTAACTGAACACTCAAATGATGCTTGGGGTGTGTATATACTGTAGTTCTGTCACACGTTTGCCTTCCAGAGTTTACTTTTGCACAAGGAAGACACTTGTCTGAGCTGTTGTTACTAGAGTTGTGTCATACGTCTCTTTTTTTATATGCTCAAACCATGACCTGCACCCCAACAACATCTGCCCTCAACAAAACTACAGCTGAGGTATGAAGATTTTTGTCTATTGTCTCTTCTACTCCATCGACTCCCTGGAGATTCCTCACATCTCTACAACACGCAAGATTTTTTTCATACAAACGCAGCATTACATTTAGTCAGTTACACATGCACAGTGTTCTACTGATGGGCACCACAGCAATATTGAGTTGGTAATTTTTTTAATTAGCATTTTAATGGTAGGTGCTGCTGATTTATTATTTAATTCCCCCTTTCAGGGTTGATTTGGATTTTTCTTTCATCAAAGAAATGTATTTGAAATTCTTCATTACAGTCTGCTTTCAGTACATTACATTACTGGTTTAGACTTTCTGGAGAACAACATAACACAATGACAATAATACTTAAAATCTATGTGATACAGTATGTAATCAAATCTGCAGCATCATGTAACCATACAAGTCCTGGTCAGAGAACAAAACACCATCAAGTTTTTCATAGTATAAGATTGAGAGCTTAAGATAGGTTCTTTTTCAATGTTTGTGTGGTGTGTGTTAAATATTACAGTTACACAATATCATACAAGTGTGCACTTGTTTGTGTGAATATTACCTTCTGTCTATCATTTGGTAGCACTTTTTCATCCAACTGAAACCTGGCATCCTCCTGCGAGGTGTGGCACCATTCAAGTAAACGATCATGTAATCATCTGCCACCATCAGTTCCAGGGTACTTATGACATACCTATACACACAGACAAAAGAAAACAGTGTTATACTGGCAAATGTTTATACAGAAGGATAAACCAAGGGCTGCTATTTCAAGGTTTGGGCTAGGCCCCTTCATTGAAGTTAGGGAAACATTAATGCTATAGTATGTCATGATATCTTTACACAAAAGAGTGCTTGCAACTTTGCTTCTAACAGTTTGGTGGAGCCATTTTCCTATTTCAACATGATACTTTATTTGCATGCCCATAAGCGTTTGGGCCATGTGGTGAAACGGGACTCACAGAAAAAGGTTTTCCATTACATAGTTGTAATTGTCACAGTCGCTGTCCGGTAGGAAACATGCTGCAAATACGATGATGGCATTCTGTTCAGCATAATAACCTGAGAATATAAAACACAAACACAAAGAGGACACTCACAGTGGGTTTCACTTGCAGTGCATATGTACAAACCTGTTTTTTTTTCTTGTCTTATTTATCTAATTAATAAGTGTGACCCACAAATTCAAGGCCCATCAGTTAGCACCATTGTTAACATGGCAGGTGCTTATTTTGTAGTCTGTAGCCATCTATGAAAGCAATCTCTATGCCAATTTGAGTAACTGAAACTAAGAGCTGCTGAAGAAGCAATCATCAATACAGCACTGATAAAAGAACAAATTAAGTCACAACACAGCTAATAGAAACGTATTCAAAAGAGAATCTACTCAGCCAAATAAATTGAAGTCTAGGAATCCCGACCCCCTAGAATTTAGGATCCACCCGTTTGATATAAAACACTGAACCTTTCATTATAGCAGTTTCTAATATTAAGCTGGAATATATTTACTGTAAGTTCAGTGATTCAAATGCATATTAAGATGAGAACTGTTCTGATCATGCCTCTGTAACCCACTCTCCCCCACTGTGTAGTTACTGCTATTGTTGATATGTAGGCTAAAGTTAATGGGCATTCAAATTCCTGTGCCCATTCAAATTCCATATGCAGAATATGAATTTGACAGGCCAAAAGGTGGAGTCCAGGAGAATTGGTTCAGCATGTTCAGAATATGATCAAAATGATCAAAAGCTATAAACGAAACACAACAGTATAGGAGAAACTGGTAGACTTGGATTTTTAGCATTTGTGCTTGCATACCTCCATGAGAAATTACTCTTTTGTATGGTTCAATGCACTTCATATCAATGCGATGCTCCTGCTCCCCTATCACCACGCTCCTCCACAATCTGCTATCCCTGCTCTCCTCAGCTGATCCATGTCCTGCGATGGCATCTCTTGAAGCTGCTCCTGCACCCAGATTAGCCTCTTCTGAATCCTCTGTGTGACATCAGTGATATGAACATTTTACAAGGTTACATGGCAGCAAACATAATGAGTATTTGCATTTTGGGTTCTATTTTATGCAGTGGAAAGAGCTACTGAAAAATCCTGAGCCAAATCCAATTTGAAAATGAAAATGAAAATGATGAATGCTGCCAAATCCCCATACTGTAGAAGAACACTGCAAAGCATTTTTGTACATGTTTATGTGTCTGTCTGTCACCTCCTGTGTACATTTAGACAAGTGTATATTGTGTCTTGTTTGTCACACCGTGTCTGTTAAGCTCCAGTGAGTCAGCCTCATCAGGTGTGTCCAGCTCATCAATGTTGACATCCAGGTCATCTCCAGTATCCAAGGCCTCGTCCTCTGTGTCCAGAGCATCTTCGGAGAGGAGAGACCCCTCACTGCGGTCTAGTGACACGTTCATTGGCGGAGCTACCAACTTTCTCCTTTGGTTAGAGCCGGCTGATAGATCAGCCGAGGAGGATGGGTCTGGTCAGAGAGAGACGGTTTGATTTTTTTTTTTTTTTCTTTTTGTAGAGAAAGGAGGAGTACATTTCTACTTGTGTTAAGAATTTGTCAGTCAATCCAAGTGATCCTCCTAAATCATAATTCTTAGCTTCAGACTGCTAAAATATGCCATAAACACATAAAAAAAAATGTTGCTTAAACATTCACAAAACTTTTGAAACTATTGATAATATCTCAAAATATTGCTATTAAGCCTATACCTCTAAACTTTTACCTTTATCTGCAACATAAATCACCAGCACTAAATACCCAAAGATTGAACAATATAAGTTTAGTTTATTCTTGCTGTTTATTTACCTTCTCTGTTATCCATCTCCTCAGCAGCTTCCTCACTGGAGGCTGTCTTCATCATCATTCCTGCTGCACCGTCTCTCTGTTGAGACTGTCTGCTCAGAGGCACAGAAAGACAATAATGAGCCACAACATAAATGATCATTGCCATTACCACTGCCACCATAGGCACAGCTACACATAGTATTGGGCCAAACAAGCCAAAGATAATCATCTACAGAGAACAAGAATCTAACTTTTCCCATTACATTGAATGAGGAAGAGTTTAAAATCTGTTCATTTGACTCCAGAAATGAAAGATTACAGAAGTGACAAAGCAGACGGACAGAAAGCGACTCACTGCTTCATTCCCAGGCTGCACGTGTGGGCAGAGGAAACAATACTGAGCAGTGTTGCTACCTCCCCCCAACCAAAGCCCCACTAACAGACTCTGATTAGCATAAGGCCTGCTAACAATAGAGAGAGGCAGTGCAGAAAAACTAGTACAAATACACATTATAGACGTAAAGAAACACATGTAGATATAAGCTTTCTTCTTTTTTGTTTTTAAAAACAATCTCTGTCTTAAGACACCTACCTTTCCCTGGCTGTGTTCTCCCAGCACGAGTGACTGAACCACTCTTTCCACAATCAAATCACATGACCACTTGATTATGGAAAAGTCTGTTGAGTGTGTGCACAAACACACTCACACAGAGTAAAAGACAGGGGAGGGTTGTGTGTCCCAAAGAGGGGCCAGGTCATCAGAATTACAAAGTGGGGGAAAAGCAAGTTCCATGATGAAACTGCTAACGAGGTCCAATTAAACTTCAGCACACACATTTGGACATATACACACAGTAAATATTGAACCAAATACTGAACATGACTTTTGATACTGACTTTTGATTGAGAAAAAACTATATGATAAAAAAACAGTAGTGAAGTGCTTAGCCTTTGGAAAAGCAATGCTGTTCCACTGTTTATCTCTCTGTCTTTCACACATTTATAATATAGATAGAAAACATATATAATCAGGTTTCAACTTTCTAAAAAAAACAATGAAAGAAAGCCTAAAATAGTCTTGCTAATTATTAGATGTTAGACAGTTCTAAGAAACAATGCTGGACCTGTCAAAAGGAAAAATTGAGTCTGTATGCGTGACCTCTCACCTTGACAGAAGAAAGTGAACATATCCCTCGGGCACATACTGCGCATGATCTTCCCTCTCATGGTGGACATCTGATTGGTAGAATGGCTGACCTTCACATTGGTAATGAGCATGGTCTGTCTCATAATGGCACTGGCCATCAGCTTGATACTGAGAGCACTGAAGTTCAGACACGCACATGGAGTTGGAATCCTCTCCGTACTGGCTTTCAGCTCTGTACTGAAACTTGGAATCTGGATCCTCCAAACTGTACTCGGAATTAACTCCAGCTTCATAATAGCTCTCAGCCTGCTCAGACCCGTACTGTAGAGCTGTGGCATCAGTAGTAAACTCAGCATAGATATCTGTGGTGTTTTGTTGGCTGCTGGATTTAGTATCTACGCAAGCTGTGAGCATGCTCTGGCTTTCAGTTCTTTGGTCAATGTGGTGGTAGTTGTAGCCATACTGGGTTTGACCCTGAGTTACATTCTGACTTCCTGTCCACTGATATGCAGCATTCTCATTGGTTGGCAGGGACATTGGCTGGGATGTCATATCTTGGTGTCTTCTTCCAGGGGAATGGGTGATCGAGGATTAGCGCAGAGAAAAAGAGAAATTCATAAAGAATTGTGAATACAAATGGAATACAGTGAACTTCATCATGTATTTTTGAACTATACAAATCTTTTGAGTTCCACTTTAATCGGTATATCAAACACACATTCAAACCCTTACATTAGGGCCATTTGCTGATATCAAATTTTCATTGTACAATTGCCCCAGCTTGTTCAGCAGACTGGTGTGTTTAAATACCCCAGGCTCACAGTAAAGGTGCCCTGTGGAGTTTTTGACCACTAGTGGCACTATGGAGCATTGTTTTTATGGGTGGGCCCATGTGCCATTGGTTTTCAAGCACATGCACAAGGACACACATGCATGCACATTAGCACACAGGTGATGTGATGCATTCCTGCTAATATTCCTCTAAATATATCTTTCTAAAGAAACACAACAATGCCTCAGCAAAGGCAGGGAAGAAGAGGACTGCTAGCAAGGAAAACATGGATGTAAACAAGGCAGGTTTCAAAAGTTCCAAAAAAATATGTGTTGAAAATTATTTCTGAGGAAGGAAATGTATTCAACACATCTGTTAGGCTTTAATGATCCAAACAAAGTGTTTTGGTGAGTAACAGGTTTGTTTGTTTGTTTATAAGAAAACTCCACAGGGAACTTTAAATAATGCTTAAATCTAGGGAGAAAAAATTAAATAAGCTACTGTTACACAACTCAATATAAACAATTCATTCATATAAAACCATACCTTGTAATACTTGTCTGCAGTAGTAGACAATCTGCTTCACATACAGTATATTCAAAACAATTACACAAAAGCAAACAACACAGACTTAAATACATTATGTACTCTTTGCTAATGTAAAGTTGAAAGTACATGGACAAACTTTTATTCTCTATTGCACTGGGTATTACCTATGCACACACTCACACACAGTCTTGCACGCGTACACACATCCACACCTTGTAAGAGAGCTAGGGGAGCTGTTTCCATTAGCTGTGGTGGGGCTCCAGCTGTAATGAGGCAGGTAATGCATATTTAATGAGGCGTAAACAGATTTATAAACACACACACAGAGCTGCAGATGAAAGCTGGCTGCCGAACACATGAAATACATCCACAGTTTGTTTCTTACAAACGTGAATGCGCGCACGCACAGGCACACACACAGATTGGTCTTTCTATATTTATGAGGACACTCATTGACATGATGCACTCCCTAGCCCCTTACCGTAACCATCACAAATAAATGCCTAACCTTAACCCTTAGCCTCGCCCTAACCATGGCCCTGACATAAATCTCATTCCAACCTGAACCTTAAAACCAAGTCTTAACCATCAAACAGCTCTTTGATGGACCGGCTAAAATGTCTTCACAAAGATGGTTTCAAACCAAAATTGCAAAATTTGTCCACACAACCATAGAAAGACATGTACACACACACACACACACACACACACACACACACACACACACACACACACACACACACACACTTCCTCAGGAGGGCCCTCTAGCTTTATTTCGACAGTCTGTTCAACAATTTGACTATTCCTCTGACATAGAGACTTCGTTGAGAAAGCTGTAGAGACTGAAAAACCCAGCAGAGAACTAAGGGAGCACGGGTGGAGGGGGTGGTTGGCACATGTGTATGCGTGCACGTGTGTGTTTGTGTGTGTGTGTGTGCAGGACAGACACAAGTGTGCACAGGCATGTTCATTCACTCACTTTTGATTCACTCATTCTGAGAATAGAAAGCTTGTGATGAACAAAAGCAAAAATGCTATAAGGATAGCTCTACATTTTTCACTGGAAGCCTATCAGCCCAAACAAAGTTCCCTTAACTCGGTTATTGGGGTAGTGTATTGGGGTGGAGGCAGAAATTTCAATCTCAAAATCTCTGAAAATCAAAGGAAAACTATCTGCATAGCAAAATATTCTGGACAAGAGATGTACATGAGAAGAGTTTTGCAATTTGGGTAATCCAACCTTTTAAGATAAGTACATGGTCTAATAACTTCCATATTATCTCTTTTTATGGAGAGATAATTCATTTGCATGTTATTAGTGTTTATGTACTTGTACTGACTTTTGAGTAACAGTAAATGGACATAAGAAGAACAGCAGAAAGCTTAAGACAAAGTGTATGATTTGAGGTGCGTTGCTTACCTTAAAACAAGTGAATAGCTATCATGAGAAGCTTCATGGCCTCCAATCTGTTGGTCAGTGGACCATTTATCACGATCAGCAGTCCTTATAGGTTGTCCATCATAGTAATCCAATGTATTCTGTAGGACCCTGTCCCGCTTTAGTTCAAGTGTTTGTAAATCTGGTTGATGAATTGATGAACCTCCACTCAGCTCCTCAGTGAAATTTAGCAGATCAGAAGATCCCAACGGTTGTCTTTCTTGCCTCTCACTTTGTACTTCTGAAGTCCATTTTGTCGTGGAAATGTGCTCTGTAGCAGTTTCTTCCTCCTGCTCTTCCTCATCATTCTCCTCTTCCATTAAATCTCCAGAAAATGGTAATCCAAGCCCTCTGTCAGTAGAAATACCCGATTCACTTAATGGGGTGCCAGTCAAAGAGCTGGTGTGGGAGACTGAACTGTTGGTAAGCACAGGAGATTGTGTTTCAGATGTGGTTTGAGTTGTGTCCTGTCTCACTAACTGATCTCCCCAGTCCTGAATGTCACCCAAAGAAGTAGGGCATGGTGGAGGTGCAGAGGGTGACTGCCCACCCTCATCTGAGTCTTCCATTGAGATCTGTGAATGGACATACACTTCCTGTCTGGTTTTCAGGAAGTGATCTGATGGATATCTTAATGATGGAGACACACTTCTGACAACGATGCTTGATTTATCGTCATAGTTTCCTTCTTCTACCTGTGTTTGACTGGAACCTGTTGGTCTTGAAACTGACTGATGAGAAGCCTCTGAGGTGTTTTTTGATTGGCTAGGACTAATACTTTCTGGCACCATGTGATGCTCTGTGGCATTATCCAGATTTGCTTGGTAATGAATGGATAAGACGGCCTGATTTTGCTCTGTATCTGCACTAAGTGTACTGTCAGTACCTCCGGTCATTTGGTTTTGCCTACTTTGCTCTGTGTTCTCCTGGTGCCCCCCCTTTGCAGCTTGGGCCTGGGTTTGCAGTACTGTGGCAGCATAGAAAAGCATGCTAAATGTTTCCATGGACTTTCTTGTTCCTTTTGATTGTCTGTCCTCCTGTCTAGGCCTATCATGCCACTCTCTCTCGGCTTCTTTTACTGTTCCAGACACAACAATATACTCCATTTCTAGGCCTGAAGATGACTCTCCGTCAGAATTGGACCTGAGTTCGTCTCGACTATGTGATTGAAGGCTGTCAGGGCTACATTTCAGTGTGTCTCTCTTCCCCCCATTGCTGCAGCTCAGAGACATAGATTCTGTCATTTTGCGCTCCACATTTCCATTGCTCTCTTTATTAGTCCCCACTTGGCTTTCAGTGGCAGTCCCATCTTCATTGTAGGCCATTTTGAATGGAAGATCACATGATAATGAAGCTGATTCCGAGCCGTCCCAATTCATATTACTTGGGGATAATGACTGGTCAGTCTGGATTTGAGTCTCAGCAGCTTGTCCTGGACTTGAATGATAATTTGCTGAAATTTGCTGAGTGAAGGAGGATGAGTCCACCATGACAAATGGGGAGTAATTGGTGGGTTGCTCTGTCCAATCAGCCTCCTCTGATTCTTCTCTGCTTTTGTTGTCATGCTTCCTCTCAGCTGAACTTCCCCCACTCCTGGTCATGTGACCCAACTCAGTAGTTCCTTCAAACAGGAACACTTGGTTGGCTGACTGCTCTTTATCTGAAATTACTGCTCTGTGTTCAGTCTTTCCCAAAGAAGTAGCCTTCTGGTATTGATCGTGCGTCTCATCTATCTGAATAGGTTTGGTCACAGCTATAAAAGGGCTAGACTGCCCCTCTAGCTGTATCGTGTCCACCATGGGGCTAGCATAGGTCTCAGGGGAGGATGTCAGGCTCCACACACCAGCTCCCACATTGTCATATTCTGAGGTTGAGGTGACCATGCCAGGGATGGACAAGTCCCGCATGTTAGTGCCTTGGCATGGGGACGTCTCATCTTCTGAATGTTCAGATGCCAAGTTCAGTATAACAGACTGTTGGCTCTGAACACTCTGCATATCATCATCCCCTGTTTCTTCACTCTGTGCTCTACCTTCTGCAGCCTCTATGACTATCTTTACATTGTGTTCAGTACATATCCAATCCGCTTCTTCAGGTGTTAGATTAGTTACTTTAGTCAAACCTCTCTCCTGCTCCATAGCATTCTCTTCTTCTGGCTGTTTTCTAGCATATGACCCTGGAGAATCACTGGCATCTGGTGATCCCATGTGACTGAGGTCCTTTCCATTTTCAGGTCCTTCGGGGCTTGTTATAGTCGAAGAGCTGTCTTCCCGTATGGTGGTGTTCCACATCTGCATTCCACCATCAGAGAATCCTGGTGGACTTTCCACAGACGTGCCACCCACAACATTGAGGTTCACACCACAGAAAGAACCTGAGTTTTCAGACAAGTTGTCAGGAGTTGTGAGTGGTGATAGACTGTCATCCCGGATTGTCATATTCCACATATCTAATGATTCAGGGTAAGATGTGGTGGTTCCGCTATCAGATTTGAGAAATCCCTTTTGAGCCGAGTATGTCCAGAAGTCTAGGAGCTCCATCTGTTGGTCTCCTTTTTTTCCTTGGACCCCTTCCTCCTCTTCTTTAGATGTGTCTGGTGTTAAAGTGTTTAGGATTCCTTTCTTTTTTAACAAACAGGGCATTTTCTCTGTCACTCCAATGACAGCAGCTTTGCATTTTGCAGTTACTTCCTCCTCAGGTGGTGTCAACTGCAGATCAGCCAAAGAAACAGGGTTCCACCGATCCTTCAGTACAGAATCTGGGTTCCAGTTTCCGTATAATTCAGTCTGCTCAGCGACCAGACTAAGCTGAGGTTCAAGGCTCTTTCCCCTCCTGTGGGCATTCTCTGACTTAGAGATCTCCTCCCTGCTTTCTTTTTCTGTCATGTCACCGATTGACTCTTTGCCTCCAACTTCCTCTACAATATTCTGTGGGCTCTCAGATTCCTTGGTCCTATTCCAGGCACTATTATCACTCGAGGACAATGCTCCTTGGGTGTCAAAGCCAAGTTCATCCCAGGTCTCTGACAAGGATGATGACACACTGTCCTTGTGCTGTAGGCCATTGATCCTTTCAGCTATATCTTCTGGGAAGAACCGGACCCCGCAACTGCTTGGTGGGCGGCTACCTACCAGGCTGTTGACTGGGGTCGGAGGAACCACAGTGTCAACCATTTCATGCCCATGGATTTGACCATGGTGGTCAATTGAAGAATTTCTACTTCCAAGCCCATTTAGTGAATTAGTAGCAGAGAAGTCCAGAAAGCTCAGTTCTTCTAGTTCTGATAAGACGGAGCTCCCTGCTCTTCTCTCTCCCTCATCTCCTCTTACTTCAGAATTTGCTAGTTCCCCTCCTGTTGGCAAAGAGTGGTCACTGCTATGTAGTGGGTCAAAACTAAACAGGTCAAAGTTGTCACTCCTATTTCTGCTAGTGCGTTGCTTCCTCCTCTCAGGTGGGACAGGAGGGGAGAGAGATAACAACCCCAGGGGAGAGGGATTTCTCAGGAAGAGTCCTCCTGGCCCAGCTGCTGGACCTCCTCCTGCTGTAACCTCACCGACTGGACTGTCATCACTAAGGAACACTGAGCTCTCCTTGGAGGAGCGGCTGCTGCGTATGGTGGTCATACCGCTGTCAGGGCTCACTAACTCCCCACCAGCATTGACTCCTACAGCTCCTGTGTCCTCTTCACCAACTGCCATCGGCCTATTTACAGAGATAAAACAACAATCTCATTGAATTTTGTCAGTTCCTAAAATTGTGAATAAATAATATTAAATATCAAACATCTTGATTTGATGACTTTTACTGACACTGTATGAAAAAAAAACATAAATTCAGGTTTGCATTTAATACCTTGCTATTGCCACCACATCATTGCCTCCTTCTGGCCTCTCTATGTCAGAACCATCCATGTCATTGATACCAGATGATCCCTGGGAAAACTCCACACTGCCTGCTACTCCCTCCGTGGAAGAGGTCCTACTGCTGGGGTGGCAGGCTAAAACAGAGCTCCGTCGGTCCACAAAGTCCTTGAGGAGGCCCTGGATTTCCTCCTCCAGCAGAGATGGAGTACCAGAAGATGGGGGGGTGTTTAAAGGGATGTGGTAGACCTGGAAATTCTCCTTTGCCTCCAGTTCACCAGAAAGAGACCAGCTGGAGGACTCTTCCAACTCACAGCAGATCTGCAAAGACAGCCACTTCATCTTAACATGCTACATTTTTCTTTTTAAAATGATATTTCTGGAAACGCTAATTGACAAGAGTGAGAATGACGTAACTACACTTGTGCCAACTGGTTTCTGACCATCATCTTTGGAGCAGCATTATTACAGGGCATTACCCCATTTAACATGCCACACCTCTCAGGAAACCTCTTGTCAAGTTGCTGCTGCTGTCCTTTGTAATTTTGTGAATGAAATATATTAATTAGGGATTGAGGTCATTTTTAAAATGGAAATTATTTCTTTACCAAAAGAAGACCAAAAGAAGTGCTTGTGTCTCACTCAACATAGATGGCTGTGTTGGCTGTCTTACAGCTGATTACCTGGTTTAGGATATCTGTGTCGTTTGAGTAGACAGCCACCTGCTGGCGGGGATGATGAACTGTATCATTGATGGACAAGAGAACCACCAGACCATCGAGGCTGTGACGATGAGTGAGTGATTTAAGCCCATCCACATAGCCATGCCAGTCCTAGAGGGGAGAGAAGACAGACAAACAAACAGAAAGAAAGAGAAAGGGTGAAGACTTCAACAATCTGAAATGTGTAAGGCAAGCTGTTAGAGTTCCAACTTTTTTGAACTTATATTATTAATGAACAAAAATGGAAAAAAGCAATTATTACATTTCATCATAACAATCATAACATAAAAATGATTATTTTGGTGACAGCTGTATCTGAAACTTTGTTAGACCCCTGCCTTTTATTGTGCATATGATTTAATTTTTTCAGGAAAACTGAAGTGGTTTCAAGTAAGCCTTCATCTGTAGCAATGAGAGACGGAGCTGTCAAAGCGCACAGAGGGGTAGAGAGACACTTTGTGATTTATTGTTTGGAAATTAACTGTTTGCTCTTAAAACAGCCACCATGCACAGATTATGGTAATTCAGTGACACACACTATGATTGATGGATGGAAAGTTGCATTAATTAATTGTTTTGTTTGTCAAGGGAACTTGTTTTTTCTTTCTCTCTGAAATGATTAACAACAATGTTATGGCAACCATAATTTGCAATGCAGGGCTACGCATAAAGTGTGCAAAGTGATACTTTTGAAAACATATTTGCTTGATTAATCTAGATTTGTTGTACAACTGTTTGTTTTGTGAAGTTCTCAAAATTGTTGTTGTGCTTATTTAAGACAAACTTTTAAACAAAAGATATAGTTGTAGTAAAACTAACAGAGGAAGTTTGACATGCATGTGTGTGCCTGCCATTCATTAAAACTTCTGTACTTCATGCTGTATTTCAGATAGACCAATGATCGTCTTGACTTGGAACATGTGTATTTTCTTGCTGTGAGTTGTGTATAACAGTGTGTGTGGTCCCTCTTTCTGCTTGAGCCTGTGTGTGTGTGTGTGTGTGTGTGTATGTGTGTGTGCATTTGTACGGGTCCACTGAAAATGACTGATGAACGCTTCAGGCGCTGTATCTGCCCAGGCTGTGTCAATATTAACCTGTGAGGATGAGGGGGCTACAATACTCCTCCCCCTGTTCCTCCCTCCACCCCTCCATCCTCCTCTCTCTCCACAATATGGCTGCTGTCATACACGGGCTCATCAATCCTCACACACACACACACAACTGTCACTTCACTGACACTGCCATTTCTCAACAGTGATATCCTGATGAGTGCAATGAAGCCTCCCGAGATTCGTTAAAACACACATACTCACTCACTTAAGTACAAACACACAAGTGAAATCACATGCAACCCTAACACATGAAGATACACAAATAAATCCACCAGTCGTCTACTGTAATCTCAGTGTATGAACAAACATGTACCAGTATGTACACATGTGAGCTCTGGTACGGCAATAAAGTCTTCATGATTTACAGTACAATATAAACAGAAATGCTCAAATGATGCCGATACTCCAAAGCTACTACCCAGCTGCGTTCATATGCACACACACATACACACACACGTACTCGCACACACAGGCAGGGAAATAGAGTCAGAAAACGAGCAGAGTGCAAATCTCTGAGATAACACGCAGGGCGACAGTCTGTCTGCCATTTGGCTCTTAACTGAGTAAATTACAACTCATATTGCCTGCCCCTCCTCTTTCTCCCTCTTTTTGCCACCCCCAGATACACAGATTGCCTTTTCTTATAAATTACCAACATGTTAGCAATAAAAATCCACTTGCTAACTGTCTCTAAGAACCTTAGGATGCGGACTCAGAAACCTGTATCTCATTTGTTGAGCTTTTGTTAAGCTGAGATATCACAAACAAAGGCTTTCCTTCACTTTATTACTTTTTTATTAACTTTCATTTTTAATTCAAGAGCAGACACAGGAAAAAATATCCTGCCACTGCAGATATTTCAAATATTCACTGTTTTAATGTTTCAAGCCTTATCAGAGAAAAGCATGCCGTCACCAACATGGTTGTTTCGTCATGAAAGTAAAACATATGAGGTACAGAAAATCAAAAAGTACGCATTCTTGTCACTTAGTATCTTTCAGTATACTTGTTTTCAGCTGTGAAATTGTTCGAAATCATGAGTATGTGAAAAGTAAGTAGTCTTCAAGAGCAGGTACTTGGATGAAGTAATGTTTGTGTGATGTTCCACTGATGCACAAGTTTGTTCTGTACTTCACTGTATTTCATTCACAAGATAGTGTGAAATAAAAGCAATCACTTACAAGTGTTCCAAGTTTCCATAATAAGAAACAGAGAAACAAAGATGTGCATCACAACACAAAGATAGCAATAATAGTTTGGGAAAAATAACACTTGAATCACTAAAAAAAACCTTATGGCAGTAGGCCTGTATCAGGGTTGACCTGGCTTTGTTTTGGTAGAAATGTTTGTTTGTTTGTTTGCTTGTTTGTTTTTTCTTGCAGGTATGGGTTTTGATAAAGGAACTTTAGGTCATGAGGTGTGGTAATATGACAACGATGACAGCAGAAGTAAAGTTTTTCTCAGCTGATGATATTCTCCAAACATGACTTCAGCCACCACTTTTAATCAAAAATGCAAGGGCAACAATTACCGTTGGTCACAGGCAAATATTATTATTAATATCAATATGAACCCATGTTCAGCATCACTTCAGTCGTGAATTCCCCTCAGTCTAACTTTTTAGATTTAATTTTTTTTTTCTTTCATCAACCTCTTTATGTATCCTGTTTCTCCACCACCTGTGTGTCTGTTTCCACTTTGCCTCTTCATGTCTTGCATTCACACACTTCATCTTTCTCCCACACTAGGCCCCGCTCTTCTCTCTAACTCACTCACACTCACACACACACACACACACACACACACACACACACACACACACACACACACACACACGAGCGAGAGAGCGCGCACTCACACACCCACCCTCTCTCTTTGGTTGTCTTTGCTCCACAGGTAGCAAGTCTTTAGCGGCTGCTTGCAGTTCTCCCAACCTGCCATCATTATGTACAATAGCCTTAGGTACAAAACTCAGGCCTCATAACTCATGCCCCGCGTGCGTAAATTCCCGTGCAAACACAGTCAAAGCAAAAAACACATTTCCTGCTGTCGCCAACATCTCCGGCAAAGAATTAATCAAGCGTTCATCCATTTAGGCTCTTTGCATACCCTTTCCGTCAGAACACAGAACGCTAAGAGAGTTGCGAGTTCTTCTCAGGCGATCGTTTCACCACCCTGATGAATCCATCAAGCGAGGTTTGATTTATACATCTGTCTGTGATCACAGCGGTACAGCTACAGCAAATGGGGTGGCAAGGAACGAGCTGACACCACCCTGCTCAAACACACACATGCAAATGTTCACACACGCGCACACATGTGCAATATATACCATTTACCACACACACATGCACGGCCAAACTCACGCATGCATGTGCTCACAAAACAACAGTTATACTCTCTTGTTCACACTCATGCGCGCACACACATACTGCTTATGAAGTTTTTTGGAGAGACAGAAGGAAAAGGGGAGGGGGTTATAAAAGTTTGCAGAGAGAGAAGCTCAAATGTCTTTCTGTCTTGTCTATCTCATATGGGCCTTCTCCGCATGCTTCATTCACTCAGCTCTAAGTGCAGGGATTTGGGGGCCAAGATGCAAGCACTGAGTGTATAAATGTTTTGTTTTGTTTATTTGTTTGCCCTCAAAGCCAGAGGAAGCCACAGGGGGAGAACTAAAATGGAGGAAGAGAAAGAATGAGTGCTTCATAAGAGATGATGAGGAGGAAACATCAGTGCAAGTTACTAAACATACCATATGATGACTTTCCTGTGCGGTGGTTCTCCAAACTTATTCAATCGCTACATTTGTGTATATGTAACAAATTCTATAATGTGCGCTGCAGCCAAACAAATTTATAAAATATGTATAAATATTTCATATTCCAGAGAAAAAGTGAGATGCATCTTTTTAGCCTGCTAATTTGTTTGAACCGTGTAAAGAGCTGCAACAAAAGCAACACTGAACAGAGTAATAACATACCATCAGCAAATCCCCTTCTGTAAATAGATGTAAAGTGTTCATGGATGCAGATTTAGAAGTGGAATATTTGAATCATCTCTCAATTTGACATGGCTACAGCAGGATGAATATTTTCACCAGGAAAATCACTGCGGTGTATGAAAGAAGGACCCAGGAAGTCAGAGAGGAACAGAAAGATAGAGGGATGGAGGGGCGGGGCACCCTGGCTTCCTGGTCTTCAATCTTAGTCCCTGGGAGGCCCACCCTGCACCTGCTGTCTCCTATTGCCTCTCATCAGAAAGGCATTTAGCGAGTGCTGTGGCTGCGGGCCCCTTCATTAGTGAGCATAATTATTTGTGCAAGTGGCGTAGGGCAAAACTGGCCCCGCATAAACAAACAGAAGGGCCGGAGGACTGTGAACAAACAACACATTAGAGACAATCAACGTCGCCAACATGAAAACTAAAGCAAACCTCAGATGCAGAGATAGACACATACGAACACGCACACACACGGAAAGAATTAAATGAACAAATCTACAGCAACACAAAACTTTATCAATCAATACAGAAAAAAGTAAACAACAACAACAAAATAGTGTTAACGCAGTGCAGAAGATGAGTGATTTTGTTTAACAGAGAGAGAAAACAAACAGCTTTACAATTATCATTGTATCATGGTGGAACACTGGATTAGTGTGTTCATATCAGAGTTCAACTCTAACTTTTTTCATTTTCCCACCATTCCCCCCTCTGCTGTCTGAAGAGTTTAAATAGGCTGAAGAGGACAGAAAACAAAGAACACTAAAACGCATTGTAATAGGTGTCCATGTTAACACGCGCGTAAAACACATTATTCACATATTGATGGCTGTGTGTGGCTGCGGGCTCCTGTCCCTCCCACAGTTCATCAACTCCACAGCATGACAACTCTTCATCCGACCAAAGCTTCATCTGCCAGCACTAATTACTCAGCCATGAAAACCTCTGATACACAAACACACACTCACTGGCAAACGCGCACTTTATTCTGTTTGTGTGTTTATGAATTGGAGCTTCATGATAGTGTTACAAAAAACCTTTTGTACCATTAAGAAAAGCCTCCCAACTTCTCTGTTACATTAAACTAACTTACCTACTATCTGTCATGTCATTCACATCTACAGGTGACGCTGACAATGACTGTGTACCCATGAGCGAGCCTATTGGCTCCTGTGGTGCTCGCCGACATAGTGCCACTATCAATCCATTAGACAATGTAGTGTTTCCGCGTGTCGTGTACACAGGGATAAATTGGTGACTTTTCAAAGAAATTTAGTCCCAGTTAGCCTGACCATGCAAAAGTAAATATAACACTGAGTGAGCTGAATACTTTCTTTTCTACAGAGAGATAAAGGAGACAAATACAACTACTTACTATAGGAACTACTATGATACATATGACACAAAAATGGATGTAAACAATACATAATACTAGAAATTATAAAAGGCTATTGATCATTTCTAATATAAAAATTTACAAAGTACTTTCTTCCTAGACCACCACCTGGACAAAGCTGGCAAATATCAAACCAATCAGTGATTTTGTATAATACAGTTTCTGCGTTTCCATGCGTTTTATGCAATGTGACACCTTCGCTACAACTGTTTTCATCTACACTGAATTGCAAAAAGTTCACAGTTTCACAGACAACTTCATATAATAGTTGCTCATAACATCATGGGAAACTTTTTTCATGATCATTCTTGAACAATGTTTTGTGCCATTGAAGCCAAACATGGAACTATTGTTTGAAGAGCTGAGAAATATTTGCCTTCACAGCTTCAAACGCAGCGCACATTGATGAGCAGCTGCAAATGACACACAGAAACACCCAGACAGTCACCGTGATTTTGAAAGAATGAAATTCCATTCATTTTCACTTTTCTCTTCCATAATAGGCGAGCAAACAGACTGACTAATGTATGTTTGTACAGTACACAAAAATACATTAGTCAGTCTATACGATGTGTCCATATCATTACACCACACACACTCTGAAGCTTTTTCTTCTGCTAACTAGGCAGTCGCAGCCAGATTTGTTTTACCCCAAAATCTAACTCTGTCCTCCTTAACTGCTATCAAACACACACACACACACACACACACACACACACACACACACACAAAAAAAAAACACACTTTGACAAACACATAACACATAAACCATTAAAGACTAATTGAATCTAATTTATTTAGTTTTCTGGAAAGAACTTCCCTAAGCCCCCTCAATAAATGACACCCTGATACCGTTTTACTCTCTTTTCAAACACAATTAAAAAATAATATATAAATATATACACACTGCAAATGACATGCATATAAGGAGTTCATTTTGGAGCCCGATCTCAGGTCATTAGTAACCCACCATGACGCTGTGGAGTTGGAGGGTCCGCTGGCGACACACAGGCCTCTGGCCATTTATTCTATATTAAGTCTCTAATGGGCCCCTCTCTCTCTCTCTCTCTCTCGCTCCTGACACGCAGCATGTAGGCACAGCGCTGGTAAAATATGCACAGAAAGTCCGGTGCGCACACACAGACAAAGCCATTCAAATGAATGGTTATTTATTCGCTAAACGAGGATCTGGGTGTTTAATGTTCCTTGGACGTTAGGTAGTTTTCTGGGGGAGGCAGAGCCATACCCCTACGGCTACAGACATCATTTATTTTACACATAGCCTAATACTGCACGCTAGGCAGCCGCTGAGAAAAATGGGCTTTGGAAGTGAGAAGGAGATATAAAAGAAATAATGAATGATATTTTTTTTTTTTGGGGGGGGGGGGGGTGAACACATTAGAAGTTACAGCAGGGAGAAAAGCAAGGGGTAGGCTTAAAGGCTTAAAGCACCCTCTGTGTGTGTGTGTGTGTGTGTGTGTGTGTGTGTGTGTGTGTGTGTATGTTTGCAAATGCGAAGAAGAAGACGAAGACGAAGAAGAGAACGTCAGAGATAGAAAGATAGAGAAGTTAACACAAATGTGTGTGAACATTTGTGTATGTTTGAGTGTGTGTGCTGGATTTTAAAATATCAGTGGGGAGGAAGGTGATGCCTGGTTGTGTTGGAGGCTCTCAGGCCTCCATCTACATCTCATCCAAATGCAGAGCATCACAACATCAGAGGGGCTCCTGTGCTTGCATAAGAACACCTCCCCAAATGGCACAGCGCAGGTGTGATGTATCCAAAACATGAGAGCCATCAAAAGCAACTTTTTAAAAGAGAAACATAGTTGTATTGTTTTGTTTGTAAAACTCTCTTTTAAAAACACTATACAAGTTTTCATGAGCTTCTTTCAAAACAACTAACAAAAGGAAGTGCACTGAATTACACCCCAATGTAATCACCATGATATATTAAAAGAAACAATCAGGCTAATGAGACCAATAACTGAGGTATGACTCTTTGTCAGCTCATCACAAGTGTAGGATTCATGATATTCGTAATTGTTGTCAAGTATACAAAATATCTCATAAAATACACTTAAACATATCTAATGAAGTTGTAATTTGTCTTTAAATTTTATTGACAAGAAATGGGGCTTTAAACCTGAAACTCTCTCCCAGGTAACATGATTCATCAACTGAGCTTCAGATAAATTAACTTGATCATTATTGGGTTTCTGGGTCCTGCACAGCTGGGTCAATTTACACTTAATTAATAATGGCCGCTATTGAACTCGCTTCAACAGTCAAAGAGAGATCTTTTCATATTTTAAACGAAAAAAAAAAATCATCGGTAAATGAGTTTATATTTTTGTTTTAAGCGACTGAAGAGAAACTAAATGGAATCAGGCATTTCAAGCTTTTTTTTTTTTAATAATGAAAACTTACCTCCTTATCTGTGGTCACTGAAGACAGAGCTATGGTCATCTCTCCATCAGAAAACTCCTTCAACTCCATTGTAAGCAGCTGCTCCAAGTCTACATCCAGCCAGTACACACAAACAGACTAACGGTTATGTAAAACACACACAAAAGGATACAAAACAATTTCACAACGGACAGAAAAAAAAAAACACAAGTATGAATGCCCTCTCTAAAAGTGCAAGGTAATTCAAATGATGTTGCAATACTTGGACAATATACCAATGAGCAAATCTGTGACACCACAGGGATTATACTTTAATTTTTAGCAATCGTGGGACTTCACAATTCTGTCAATAGCAGCATAAAGATGTTTTCAATCATGTTGCCTAATTAGATCTTTTCTCAAGCCTGCATGGGCATACTCACACTGTGCTTAGGTGACAGCTCCCTTGCTATCCTGCTAACTGCATGCACAATACCAGCTCTGAAGCACATATGGGTATATAAATGAAACAAAATTATACCTTCATTTACATAGGATAAGCAGTTAAGTTTAATGAATTGTTTGGCCTCCAAAAACTGTCACTTTGGCAGTTATGTTACAGCTGGCGATGCACATGGATGTATTAAGAGAGCTGTATACAGTTTAGCTTTAATGTCTTACAGCCAGTTTGATCCAGTGGGCGCTCGCTTGCAACTCATGGTGGTATTGCAACAATAAAGTCCCATGGGGCCCAAAAAGCATTTTCCCCAAAGGCACCTGCAATTGTAAATACAGTCAATTATTACTCTTTGCATTGTGAATTTTTAATCCATGAAGGTTTTGTATTTGTCGAACTTTCCCAGGGTGGGGAGGTTTGCAGTGGGCCATATAATGTGCAAGAAAATCTGGAAGCTGGAAAACTATTCTGGCCATCTTTGAGTCTGGTATCCAGTTCTTATAATACATCCATGTGAAAACCAAAACTTCAGCAACACTTGAAGTAAACAGAAGAAGTTTATTAGACTGATGTGTTTGAGCTTGTTGCCTTCATCAGCGATGACCCAGTTTTGACCTCTTTAGACTTTTTCCTTTTTCCATGCACCTTGGAAGTAGGTGAAGTTGTGCCATAAACCTTACTTTGGTTGTTTTTGATTAGACTGCCACAGATGTTTCCTGGCAACCAATTTACACATTACCAAAGTATTCACTAGCTGAGATATCTCTTAAGTTTAAATGGTGCAACCCAGTTTAGTCACTCACTAGAAACTAGCTAGTAGTTAAACTTGGGAAGAAGCTTATACATCCCATTTCAGGCCCCTGCTATCACAACTCAAAATGTCTGCCATTAAAAAGTCTAATAGGACTATAGTTGATGCTTCGCCTGTTGCTGTAGTGTCAAAAGCTCTATATCATAGATTTCCCCATATCTCTCTCTCTCTCCTGCATATAAACTCTACTGTGTTTAATTGAAGCCCAACTGCTCTACATGTTCAAATACACACATTATAGCTTCGCCTCATCAGGCTGACCTGCAGTAATGTCACTCCATTGCTCCAAGGATCTCATGAGCTCCTCTAGTTGTGCTGACCGACGGCCATGGTTGATCCACAAAGCTCCACTTTGCAGCCGCAAGGCCTCTGCAGATACAAAAACACACAAACACATATGGGTGTGTCCAGCATGCACATCCTGGCTCTTCATGCAAGTTCAATGTAGGTTCAATAACAAGCACAAAGGTTTTGACAGGGCTGTTGAAGACTTTGTACCTTTCAGAAAATAATCTACTAACCTGAACTTCTGGTGTAGGGCAAGTTATCAGCACTGCAACACAGTTTGGCCTTAAGCCAAGAAGAGCTACTTACATTGAGTAGTGTATTACCTCATGATGTATTATCTCCTACATTTTCTACAGTCTCGGCTTTGTTTAGATTTTACTGTGTCACCTTGATATTTATGTACACTCCAGACCACTGTAAGCTGTTCCACAGAACTAACAATGTAAATTGAGTTGGCCATAATATAGATCGACGCGTCTTCTTCTGCCACACTTTCAATTAAGTTACTTACCACAAAGTTTCCATCAGGGACCAGGCAAAAACACAGAAAGCATTCTGACCAAAAACTGAATCCTCTTTCTGCATTTGTTTGGGAAAGTTCAGTAAAGGATAGACTCCATACAGTTTGTATAGACCACTGTCACAAAAGCACCACAATCACACAATCATTCACTGTCAGTGAAATACAACACTAATATTTGGGATATTGTGAGCTACTTTGAAAGTTCAAATATTTAAATGTTTGTGCTATCCATGCTGCATCAACACAAATAGATAGTTTGTAGAAAACATATAGTACAATAAGTAGTTACCATATAATTTTCATTTATTCTGGAGGAAATTCTGATGTGGAAGTTGAACATTTTGTGACCGCCCAGACCCTGAATGAGGACCATAACTGAACAACAACAGTGGTCTACTGTGGCGGCTCTGCAAAAACTAGCTGAAATGTTGTTAAAATAGCCATAAATACTTAATGTCCAGCTCAGTATATAAACCCATAAAAAGTTTTATACTCCTCTGGTAACAGTTTTCTTTGGACAGGAGCAGGAAATTGCAGGGATAGAGTTTAGCTACTAACCTCTTTAGGAATCAATGAACCAGAGAATGCAGTACATCATTCTCATACTCTCTTGCTCTAATCATCTTTCCTTTTCTGTCTCTGCACTTTATTTTGCTCTTTTGCTCCTCTAACTCCATCCACCTTAATTCACTTTTCCTCTATCAGGCCGTTCTCCGTCTGTCTGTCTTTCTGTAAATCACAGGGAGAGACGGCTGAGAAGAAAAGCAGCGGAGCGTTAGTGAACAGAGATCAGTCACGTCTCCTGCCCAACCTTTACACAGCTGCTTAACGTCGACAACTGGAGTACCTGTCTGGTAGGCTGTTTAACTGACTTAACAGCATACACATACACGCATTTTGTAGTGAGACTAGAGAGTTTTACATCCCATACATACAGTACACGCATATAGACAGAGTTTTGCTCTCTGCACCTCTCTACTTTTTATTGTTTTTCTCTGTTTTTGTCTTTTCATTTATGCTTTTCAGACATTTACTGATTCATCTACAAATTCTTATAAAATTGTTTCTAATTTTAGTGGAAAATAAAACTATTGCACCTGACAAAACAGAAACAACTCAACAGACTAAACTAACTCAGACTCACATTATGGGACTCTGTGTGTCTTTCTGCGCTCTGCCTTACTCACATTCACCACCCCTCATCTCTCTCTTTCTCCATCTCTCCTGGTGGGTGTTAAGCGAGTCATGTCAGGGGATTTGTGTGTGTCCTCCTTCATCGCCCCATTACTCCCCCTGGGGGGCGCCTGTGCCTCCCTCACCTCCGAGAATCTCCCCCAGCGTTGCTCTGATGTGCTCCGCTGCCTCTTGAAGAATCTCCCTGGCGACTGTCGTCACCGCGGACGAAGCCCCATCATCCCCTGCATCCTGCTGCCCGTCGTGATGGACCACTCGCAGGATGCTGGACTCCAAAGTGTGGTTCTCAGAGCTAGGAGGGTGAGAAGACAGGGGGGTGAAGGAGATATGGATGGCTGCAGGGGATGGAGCGATGATTGTGAGGCATTTGCATAAATACAACTCCCCTTTGGGTCATGAAGGATGAACACATGCAGGCCTGAAATACACACGAAAACTCTCACTCTCATTTTTTGCATCAACAAATACAGTCTTCTCAGCCAGAACCCACTGTGTCTGAATATGTTTGTGATCTGCATGTATGTGTGCTTCAGCATCGCCTGTACACACATTAATCAGTGTTGGTCCAGTGAAACATAAAACATCCTAAACTCTCTGAACCCGCTTTCAGGTAAAATTTTAATAACTTCCCTGGTGGCTCATCCGTAAAGCAGTAAAAGATTAACTGGAGTTATCAACAGACTGACCTGGTGTGTGCGCGTTGACATGATTTGCATATGTGAGTGTGTTTACCTATCCAGAAGTCCATCTCTCAGCAGTGTGAGTGAGAGTTTTCTGGTGTGATGAAGCTTCACCAGGTCTACATCCTCCCTCCACAGCAGCGAGCTCTCACAGATTTTCACCCTCTGCAGATACCTCACCGTATCCTCAGGCAACACGGCGTTACATCTCCGGCCGCACAACAGTGGCAGATACACTCCGCCTGGCACTTCCTTCTGGAGCACACAGACACACCAAGTACATGAAACCAGGTGCACTTTGGGGATTACAAAATAAAAAATTTAAATAAAATAATAACAATAAATAATGTTGTGATTATCATATCTTTGTATTATGATACCATAGTGAAAATATCTCTATGTAGATAAGAAATAACGACGACGTGAAGCATCTCAGTGGAATAAATGAATCTATGCATTTTCATAGTGAACCATGTTTGACCTTCTTTTGTCCATTTTGTTTAATACAACAAGGATACAGGGAAATTTTCCATCCGACTGCCACTCCCGTGTTTAGCACATGATATATTTTGCCAAAATAGTATTTTAGTTTACAATTAATTCTAGCTGCTTTTTTTCTGAATTTCCATAAAACTAGTTGCTCACTGGACAAACAACCAGACAAAGCCATAACAATGTGGTTGTTTTAAAGGTTTTTGAAAAAGTGCAGATTTGTGCAGTGTCTACCTAAACATTAACACGAATCAAACAACAGTGTGAGAGTACATATTTGATAGGCTAATTTCATAGGAATAAGTGTTTACTCAAACCAAACATGGTAAATGTGGTGTCAATGGACCCCCTTTTCCCACAATGCAACACACAAAGGAAATAGAGGAGGTGCTCGCAAATGAAAATAAATTGTGGTAATAGTAAAAAGGCTCCAGAAAAATGTGGGAAAAAAATAATTAACCATTATATTTTAAGAAAAATATTTTGAGGGGACATAGTACAAGTTTCTAAAGTAAGGGCTGACAACATACATTCACTTCATAAGAGTTGGCTCTACTTCCAGGTGCTGCCAAGCACTCATTGGACCTGTGAACTATATACAGTGGATAAAACTGACAGTACTACACATCACCTTTTAACTCTTAAATACTTCAACTTAAACGTTTGATTTTCACATGTTTTTAAGCAGAAAACACAAGCACAACAAACAGAATTCATGTTACCTGGCTGAGGTGTAGGGCTAAGCACAGTGTTGCGGCCACAGTGTCAACATCTGGCTCTGGTCCACCTAAAACAGCATGGATGTGATCTTCAGATGCATCTGCCTGGAAACACACACACACACACACACACACACACACACACACACACACACACACACACACACACACACACAAGCTTAAGTGTGTCTCTGGCTTTGTGGCCTTCTCATTTTTAAATGTTCTTGACAAGACATGATTCAGTGATACTTAATCTCTTTGTTTTCCAACATCCAACAAGGGAAGCGGGTGACAGAACTGTACACTATTGTTTGATCTGATATAACTGTATCAGTTGAACATCGTGGAGACAGCAGGACTGTGTTAGATGACTGCAACATTGTGAAATCAACCCTATGCATTAATAATGAGATCATGGTGCTGCTCATGCTTGAAAAAGAAGAGTATATTATTTGTACAATCAGTTGTAACAGTGAAGCAACGGTCTAGATTAGCAAGAGAACCTTTTTAACTGTTAGCTTAGAGTAACATGTTTTATTAGCGAAATGATGAGTTCCATTAAATTTACTAAACAATGCAGATAAACACTCCCCATTTATGTTAAGTGGACATTAATGACAGCTCCATTATTGAAATTAAACATTCATCTCTGAGTGAAAAAAGGCAGAAAATTAAGTTTCCTCCCTCATTTGTTAACTGGGACTTTTGGTATTGGATTTTAATGTGGCAGACATTTTATGAAAACCATTCCCTACTTTCACAGCCTGATTCCAGCATGGGTGTTTAAATACAGGTATACAGGCCTGTGGACAGTCAGCATTTGCCTTTTTATGAATGTGGAAAAGAAAATATAATAAAACGTTCCATAAATAGAAATTAGCAAAGGCTTCATCTTTAATGAGTCCTCATAAATTACCCTTACTGAAAGTTAAAAGGAAACAGTGCAATAATTTATGGTAATCTGGAACAAAATCACCACAACAACCATCCTCAGCCTGCTCTGTGTGTGTTCTGTGCCTATTTGTCTTATCTAAAACAGATAAGCTGACTCACCACTACTACAAGCCTGCCCTGCAGCCTGCAACATTAATCAAGAAGCAAAATGTGGATACAATGAATATCATGTCTATCTGTAGCTCATCTTAATGGGATTGTAGGATGCTCTGATGGGAGAGGATGGAGCAGTGGAAGGGAAGAAGCAAATAAGTTTACAAAGACAAAGACCGGCTTTGAATATTCATGTTTCCCAGCTAGATTCTTGCAGGTAGCCCAGACTGGCAAATTTATGGTCATAAGCTCAGCTGTATATCCCCTTCCAAACTTAGCTAACACAGGATACACTGGCTTTGATTAAGGTCCTCCCACCACAGGGAAATTTAGTCACTCCTTTTTGTTAATGAAAGCACAGCATTATGTTGAGAAAAATAAAAAGTTGCATTAAAGAGGTGCCAACATCTGATATGTAGATAATAGTCAGCTCCTGCAGAGCAGCAGGACTTTGTTCAAACAATCGTGCTGGAATATGAAACCTGAAAATCAAACAATTAGCAAACATGTATGTTATGGAACTGATAATGAATAAATGCCAAGAGGCCGAGCTTTTAAAACTACGATAACTTTCCTGAATGTTTAGCAGCAGTGTGAATGTGTAGTCAGTGGGTTAAGACATTCAATACATGATCTTTTGAGCACCACAGACTGTACGGCTTTTTTCTCTTTTATTTAATTGGGTAATCCAGCTTTCTAAACTCGGCTAATGCTCTGCAAATTTGTTAGCATGTGAAATATCTATCAGAGTCTATTCATTTAAGGGAGAGCTTAATGTCAAGATGTTAGATTAATAATCAGTGTATAAGGAATAGAACTGAGTCTTGTTTCTGTGCATCGGGCCAGGTGAAAGAAGTGAGAGAACAAATTAAAGAAAGGGGGTGGAGGGGTGTTGGTTCCAGAGGATGATGATTAAACTGAGGATGAGAAAGTAAAAAGAGTAGTGAGATTGGAGGGAAGAAGGGCAAGGAGTTAGAAGACGCTTATGAAAAGGGGGCTGAAATACAGGGCATATGGAGAGCAGATTTATAAGTCAGACACGTAGAAAAGGCGGGAACAAGAAAGGAGGCTAGACAGGTGAAAAAATGTGATAGGAAGGACACAGAAAGAGAAGGGGGAAGATATTAGATAAGAAGGAGTGAAGATGTGAGGCAAGGAAGTGGGAGGGGAGGGAGAGAGCATGAGGGGAAAGGAGGAACAGAAAGAGGAGAAGGTGTGTGAGAGGGAGAAGGAGGTGGTGGTGGTGGTGGTGGTGGTGGGGGGGGGTTCCTTCATAGGAGGGAGAGAGGGAGAATAAATCAATACTAGATGGCCAGAGAAAAGGAAGCGATGCATTAGCAGGAGAAAAGGCCACTCAGTGTCTGTTCTCCTGCAGAGAGAGAACACTGGTTTCTCTCTCTCTCTGTGTGTGTGTGTGTGTGTGTGTGTGTGTGTGTGTGTGTGTGTGTGTGTGTGTGTGTGTGTGTGAGTCTGAGTCTGAGTCTGTGTGTGTGAGTGAGTCTGTGTGTGTGTGTGTGTGAATATATTGGCCATCTGATACCCTTCAATCTGAGTGCTCTCCCTCTGAGCTCCATCTCCCTGTCTCACCACATCCGATTCTTTTCTTTTCCTTTCCTTTCCTTTCCTCTCCTCTCCTCTCCGGCAGGCCATATGTGGAATATATCATGAATCTCCTTACGATGACAAGCTACCTGGATTTATATTTTCAGCGAAATATTGCTTTGAGCTTTGAGATGAGGATATTTACAAGCTAACAGTAATTACTCCTTGTATAAAACCTCTGGGCAGTTAGGCACAACCTTTAGCTATTCTGAAACAGTAAATGTTAACATTTGTGGTATTTACAACTATTGGAGCCACCTCAGCCTATCCAAGTATATTAGATGGAAGTCAAAAAAACACCTGGAACAACGCACCACAGTCCATCATAGTCCATCAGATAGACATAATCATATCTCTGGGAGTCTGTTTCTACCTCAACTGCATGCCTCTACATGGATTGTGGGAAAAAGTGAAGCACAGAGGAATCCTCCCTAACTACAGGAAGAAGATAAAAACTCCACACAGAAAGGAGCTGGGCTGAGAATCTGAAGCAAGACATTGCCATTGAGCCATAAAACCACTATTTGCACCTCGCTGTAAAAATTATGCTAGAAAAAGGGAGAATTTACAGTGAAATATTTTTAATGAAACAAACTCAATGCTCATTGGACAACAGGTCTGTAAACCTTATAAAAGAAATCTTTGACTTATGAAAGATGGGATAGGGATCCCGTTAAAGAGCATGCTGATCCAAACAAGTTGCCTTTTTAAAACTTGTTTTTGGTTTAGTCATGCCAATAAATGCTTTTAAGTTATTGCACTTTTCAAGCCAACTTTACTTTTAAGATTAGGACAGCCCAGAAAACCTTGAAAGAGAGGCCAGTCAGGACCCCTTTTTTCATCAGGCAGTTTGTTTAATGTCTCAACTATTATCTGATGTTGTAAACATTTAAGGGATGAAAAGTAATGAATGTTAACACTCCCTAGGCACACATAAAGTTTGAAAATGGCCTAAGGTTTTGTAATGATTAAATTAGCACAAAGCGAAAGCCAAAATCAAAGTAGTCCTAGTCCTGTGTGTGTGTGTGTGTGTGTGTGTGCACGTGTATTAGTGTATTAGTGTGTAGACTCAGAAGGACAGATGCAGGAAGTCCACTCAGCACATTGGTTCAGCTCTATGCCAAATGATGTATGAGTGAAGGATCGGGAGCTGTGGAGCTATACAGAGAGATACTGAGTGAGAAAGAAAGACAGGTTCAGTTAGCAATAAGAGCCAGACCAATTAGAAGTATGGGTGTTCTGGACAGTGGCCATCCAGAGAGAGAGAGAGTAAATGAGAGTGAAGAGAGTGGCCAGCAAAAGAGCAAGTCATCAAAGTTTACAGAGCTGGGAGAGAGAGATAAAGTGTCCGTGTGCATGTGTGTGTGCGTGAGAGGGAAATGGTTGATAATCATGACATGTGTTACACTTTATCTGCAACCTCCATGACACTCATCAGTTGCCCTCCTTATCACTCAATTACCCTGCCGTGCTCTGATCTGCAGATTTGCTTCTTTGATCTTTCTTCTCCTCAGCTTTCCCTGTGTTTATGTGAAGAGCAGCCCAGATAAAAGCTCTTGTCCTCTTTAAAATTTCATTCCAGACAGGCTTGTTTGTATTGTCCCGACAAGACACCTGTTTGCATGAATAAACTGATTATTCTGAATGCTGTAGTATGGCTGAAAACATAATGAATCAAGAGAATAAAGCAAATGCAAGCATGTATCCTGGGTAATAGCATATTGGTGTCTATATCGGCACATTTTCTCACATCCATTTTTAATAAAAAATGTTTTAAGTGTGTGTTCATGTTCTTTGTATTGATGTATTTTAGCATTTACAACAATAAAGGCATGTATTATCATTATTTACAACTAAATCAACTTTCGTACATACTTTGTGTTATATTGTTCAGATAATGTATATACTGTCACCTACCTTGTGACTAACATTATAAACTGACTGGGACATAAACAGTTTTTATCTGCTGATGAAGATCATGTGATAGGATCAAAAGCCACAGAATATCTACTAAATGGATCCTAAAGTAGGTCTGTTTTTCGAGTGCACCTGTTATCTTTGAAAAAACTGTCAATATTGCCTGTAGAGAGCGGAAATATAAAACATCAGTGAATCATATTGCAACTGTTTGTTTGGATGTACAGTATACTACGCGTTCATGTGTGTGGATGTGCATATTTGTTGTGTCTGATTATGACATTGTGATGTGACGTGTTGTGATTATGTAGTAATGTGTTCCCACCCCTTTGTAATGCATGAAAAACATGACCAGGTTAACTCAATGAGAAAATCTGCAGATTCATTACTATTAACCCGCTCTTCAGTGGCTGCCACGAAGAGACAGAGGTGTTTCTAATCAATTTCTGGCACTGACAGAGAAATTAAAAAAGCACAAGGTACAGCCAAGATATAAATGCAAAGATACATAAAATGCAGCTGTGCCAATATCAACTGGGAACTGACTCATCACAAATATTCTTTGGAGGGGGGTTGAGAATATCTGTGTTTACAGCTCAAAACCTTTGAAAGACACTATGGCCTCGCTCTACAAGTGATAATACAACCATGCCATTTAAACAAGCACATGCAGAAAGAGCAGATTTAGGGGCCCCCCAATGGCCTCAAGGTATGTGCATGATCCATGAAAGGCTCCCTACTGTGAACATCTGTGCAACTGTTGCATTACTGGCAGGCTAAATGTATACAAGCCAAGACTGTATGTAAAAAGAATGCGGTATAACCACATTATCTATAACAATATGCAAGCGTGTGTGCCCCAAAGACACAAAATACTGCTGCACAGTAGCTGCAGAGTCATTTCGTCTATACAAATTACGTTGTTTATTATTTGCCTGAGGCTTTTTTTATATATATGTGTGTACAGATACTCAGCCCTGGATCAAATGAAAATTATGAGTCAGTATCTGCAGAGCAGCCAGATAACAGGGAAGGACAGCCTCTGGCTAAACTTGTTGATGTCACGCCTCTCCCTCATTAGAAACCAGCTCCTCATTCAAATTCACACACTGATGTTCCTGGAAACACAACGAGCTTATTATACGGGGCCAAACACGCCTTCCCGTCCCCTGTACTGTCATATTGTCGAGCTACAGGTGCTTGGGGAACCGAAGGGACGTGAGAGGCTTTTGTCGGGCGCTTTTTCAGCAACAGGAACGCAGCCTGTAGCAGAGCAGTAGCAGCCTTCCCGTCATGGTCTCATTCATTATACCCACAACCTGGTGTTAACGCCGCTGAAGGCTCTTAACTCACCCCGAGTCTGCTCTGGACCCTCCGCAAATACTCTTCCATGTCGGCCTGCGTCGCTACGGTGCCGCTGCAGATCTCTCCATAGACCAAGTTTCTGCAATAACGCTGCTGATATGTGTGTGTGTTTTTTTCTCTCCGCTCCCGAGTCCCCCCGCTGCGCTCGCACTGCAGCACTCTCTGCTGCTGTGTGTGTGCCGTCGGACCTCCCCTTCTCCACGGGGTGAACCCACGACACCGAGCAGTGGGTGTGACGGCAGGAAGAGGAGATCCGACGGAAGCGCGCTCGGTGATTCAACCGCGCTCCCTGCGGTATGGAGCCCCCTCCCGTGTACGGCTATACACACAAACGTATATACACACACACCTATCCTATCCCGTACATAGCCTCGACGTCCACCAATGGAAAAAAAAACGTAGAGAGTGTGGTGAATGATAAACAGTAGCGGCTCCAGCACCACGGACAGCACCCTTTCATTGCCAGTGGCTGATTTCAGCACCTTCACACTTGAGGTGGGCCGAACATGTGTTTTATTTTTTTTTCCTCTTTTGCCGCAATATGATCAAAATCACAGCCAGAATCAAAGCGCACTGCAATGCCCTTCTGGTGTGTGACTGTGTGACAGGAAGCACTTCAATTAATCTGAAAGATGACCGTGTGAGAGAAAACAGAGAACAGACAGAAGCTCTGGCTCGCTCTCTCTCTCTCTCACTCACTAAAACACACACACACACACACACACACACACACACACACACACACACACACACACACACACACACACACACGCCCTGAAACTTTAATATTTAAAATGGACAAGGCATTTATCATTTGGCACGTCTTATCTTTGTAGCCATTAGGAGGCCCTGGGGCAAAAAAAATATTGTTGGGCCCCTAGTGACCCCCAAATAATTCCTCTCTGTGCAGTCTGTGGATTGTATACACAAGCCAGTATTGCTATCTTGGAGTAGTGCGATCTGGCCCCGAGGTCGCCATGCAGTCAGTTTGTGATAATCAGACACAGCTTCATTTAGCTGCTCCGTGCAAGCAAACTTAAAACTAAAATAATTAAATTTGATTTTGACACACTCTTTTTTTAGTGGTTAATTATACTTTGGACCTTCAACATAGTGGTGCCAATATAGTAATAAATGTGGGATAGTAATCACAAGATCAGCATAGTTGGTGGTTATTTTCTTATAAGTGGTCATAAAAGGACAAAATGCAAACTTGAAACACTGGCACACACATCATCAGTAGACCTAATGCCCATGAACATGCACAGTTGTATTTATGTGTATACATGCTTTTTCACTGTTACTGTCCATATAGCTTTTAGCTTTTAGTTGATTCCACATTTGTGGGAATTCAGTGTAGCTTTACTCTTTTTACTGCAGGAGGCAATATAAGCATCTCTAGAGATGCCGTGGTTTCCCATTTGTGGTAAAGGCAGAGATACTATGGTCTTAATGGAAGCTGTGTTAGTGCACTGTCACTGCGGGGAGCCAAAAGGCCATTGTAGACTCAGACCAGACCAGAGTCAAGCCAGATAAAATCAATATGACTCCCAGTCACAATCTTCAAAATAAAACCCTCATTGGTGGGTTTTAAGAGAATTAGAATAAAGTGGCAGTATTTTTTTCTAAGGAATCATTACATGTGTTTTTTCTGAAACATGTCTCCACATACTGCAGGAAAGTGGGTGCACCAAAACACTTTTGGTGGTGTTAAATTAAAATTAGGCAGAGCTATATTTGGATATAGCAAAGAAAGCAAAAGAGATGATGCTGAGAGGTGACTACAACCCTTTTTTTCCTGTGTGAATCCTGGGTGTTGACATAAAGTAGATGATAATATGTGATATTTCTTTATCTGCTGTGGGCCAGTTACTGATGACAATAAAGAAAGTACTAAACAACTAGGGTTTAAGGTTTCATTTGAGTTCTGACCTGAGCTTTTGTATGGATTCTCATCTTGATGAATGATCACTGTGAACAGAACAGCAACTGACAGCCTGTGATGACATCAGATGAGAGGGAATAGACCTCAGTATGGTCACTGTGTAGTTGTAGCATGATCAGCGCTAGTATGATCAAATGGATATTCAGTTAAAAATACTAATGCACCTCATCTCTTCTTTCATAGACCGTCAGCCTGACGGTCTATGAGGTCTATAGGTGGAAGAAACCTCACAGCCATGTAGACTTAAACAGAATTTAGGAAAACTATGAGGGGGTCTCTGACTCATTGCTCTTGTGGCCGACCAAAGATAAGAGGCCTCAGTATGAATATCATCAAAAGAAGAGGCATGTGAGAGAAGGTCAGTTTAGTAGGCGGGTGGTGAGAGCTCTTAGAGCATCTGTGAGCATGTTAGGAGTATAGTCTACAACCCAAATTCAAATACATCAGGGCTGCATTCAGTGAGAACACAGGCAATGTGAAAAATATAAAACATAAGTTCGAGGGCCACTTAGAAAAGAAAGGGGAAACTTCAACACCCTCCTTGATGTCCCACTAAATTAAGTCACGTAAAAGAGGAAGGATGTGATACTTGATGTGTGGTGTAAGGGTCTAACACTGCAAATTGCTCTTAATTTTTCCAACACTTACATGTGACCTTTTGTGGCCCCCACTGCTCTGCTCCCAATTCTACATTTCTCTGCTGTATATAGATCATAATGGCTTGGATGGTTGGAGCCAGTCTAGTTATGTATTTTGCTAGTGCAACTGCAGATGTTGGACCTGTCCAGTTCACAGTTAGGAAGTGTTGCTAACCTTGTACAGTCAAAATTAAGATTTGAAAAAGTTTAAATTGTTCTAGTCACACTCAGGTAGTGTGTATTAAACCCTTTTCCTCAGTATGAAACTAATTAAGCAGAAAATAAAAACTATCAAATCCTCTCTGGTTTGACAAAATTAAAAGGGGCACTTTACAGTACAGTGCAATACAACAGCACCACAAATTACTCTTCAAATCTGTTGTATTAACTCCTCTTTAGCACGATTAAAACTGAAGCTAAGAAAAAGCATTAGTTATAATTTAGATTCCATTGTTCCATTGTTATTTTGTCCACCCCTGTAACATTTACATTTACAATATGTCATGGCCAGACATAATTCAAAATGATGTTGTAAATTCAAGCTTTAGATAAACACTAGTGTGCTATATGAAATTATTTATTATGTTTGGTGTGGGGGGGGGGGGGGGGGGGGTGCACGACTGAAAGCTCTCCATGCAGTCTGTTAAGTTTGCCTCTGTGATGACTGATACAACATTGTTATACCTGAGTCGTCTGAGGTAACTCTTGAAGGCAACAGGCAGACACACTGCAGCTTTGATCCATTAACGCCCCTGCTTGCCTCGCTCTTTTATGGGCAAAACGCAAAAATCTGTCGTATTTTGCCTCTAAATAATTTCCCATTACACAAGTGAGGTTTACAGCGTCTGCACCACAGTCCTAAACTGGTTTAATTTTCCATTGAAAACAATAGGCCTCGCTAATTGATTTTAATGGCTCTCTCCGCGACGATGAGCCCCTTATGACTTGGGGAGAGGTCTTTAAGATTATTATTATTAGTATAATTGCCATTACCCCCACACTTTCCCTTTGCGAATGGGAGACAGAGAAAGAATATCTTTGCCCTTAAGCTGAACAAATAATTATTATAGACAGGAAACAAACAGACTACCGTCACTCACACGCGTGCCTACATGCGCTCGCGCTCGCGCACACACACAAACACAGACACAAACACAAACACAGACACAAACACAGACACACACAGACACAGACAGACACACACACACACACACACACACACACACACACGCACACGCTCCACCTTAGAGTAGACCCCCTTCTGGCGACCCTCATTCCCTCCGCCGCCCTCTTCGTGCAGCGTGCCGCTTGTAATTTATGCAAAATTAATTGATACATCTTTTATAATTGATGTGCTGTAAACTTAATGAGTAATTTATGTAATTAGTCAATTAAGGATAATTCCAGCATATGTTCCGTATGCCCAGAAGGTGTGCTTTACAACTAGTTATTTGTCCAGGAGTTGGGTGCAGGCGAAGACTGCCGTAGACTACCTAATTAATTTTGTTATGCAGATCAGCTTCGGTGTCTATTTAACGGTCCCCTTTGTGAAAACAGATTTAATATTGATCTTTCCCGGGCGTTTAAAGAGGATGCTTTTACCCGCGTTGGCCTCTGTGGGCCTCAGAGTTTCAAAACTCATTTTTCAGGCTCCAGGAAAACAATTATGCAAAAAAAAAAAAAAAAACAAGCACAACAACGACTACCTTTATTTAGCGGCGAAGATATGAATGTTCACACTTTGTCAAGCGAAGTGCCGCTAAAACAACGATTTTCCTCGCAGTTGCATGATGTCTTTAAAATATGCTCTCCGTCGACACAGTTGACCTTTTGAGTGGGTTTGAAGGACTGAGACGAAACGGGAGAGATTCACCGGCTAATTAATTGACACAGTTTTGAATATTCATACCTAATACTGTGAGCTTGCCCTTAATTACATTGTTGGACTTCTCTCCTAGGAGGCTAAATCACGGAAGACTTAATTATTGTAATGTATTCGGGGGCCCACCGGGGCACCGGGGAAGACAGGAGCCGTCAAGGACCCAGTCATGACACCTGGCCAGAGAAGAAAATATACGGGAAGGGGAGCAGCTTTTGTTGTTCTCCGCTGAACAGAATTCAGAGCAGGGGATGAAGTTTGTTTACATCCTTGTAGGATTCACCGGAGAGTGTTTGAACAGACAGACAGCCGCCGGACTCCCCTCTCAGCAATTAATCAACAACAGCGCCTCTCTCTCACATACACGTGTACTTGTGTGTGTGTGTGTGTGTGTGTGTGTGTGTGTGTGTGTGTGTGTGTGTGTGTGTGTGTGTGCGCGCGCACGTGTGTGCAATTGAGAGCAGAGGAGTAAGCGCACTGATGATTGTGCGCAAAGGAAGACATGATTTATCTTTTGCAAAGTCTGAAAGTGCAGTCGAGCAGATTTAACAAAGGGGTTGTATTTATATATTCCATTCTTTACTATTTATTTCCCTCGTGGCACTTCATATCCACATTCTCTGTCATGCTTATTTCAATCATCTGCACAAGGCACCAGAATATCCAGATTTTCAAAAGAGGTGATACGTTTTCAGAATTTTTTATCATATCCAAAGCATCGGAGCCCTTCAACACCTGTGGTAGACTATACTATCCCATTCAAACTTTTTTTTGACATGAGAGGTCAAAGGTCAGGGTCAGCCACAGTTAAGCAGTTATGGAGTCATTGGGGATTTATCAAATCGCTGAAATACATTTAAAAGCATCGTCTCTTTAAGTTTGGTGACTAAAATCAATCACAATCAGTCGTGTCCCTGTGTGGGCTCCTTTACGCGGGACTTCTTCATTGGAAAGACGAGATTAGAAGCAAACGCGTATGCTGATGGCACCACCCACCCCTCATTTTTATTCATTTTTTTACCCCCATCTCTCTCGCTCTCTCTCTCTCCCCCCCTCTCCCTTTTTATCTCTCTTACACACACACACACACGCACGCACGCACGCACACACGCACGCACGCAGACACACACACACGCAGACACACACACACACAGCCCCCTGCTCTCCCTTGACGTGTCCCCTAAGTGTCTGGATAATAGATAATAGAGCCGGCGACCTACGGGGGTCTTACAAAAACGGCGCTCGGCGAGTGGGAGCATCGCACAAGAGGAGAGGAGCACACACCACACACAGACAGCAGAGCAAACTGGCCCCTCACATCCTTCAACCGCCGCGGAAACAGAGGGAACTCAGAAGACAACTAAACTTTTACGCACAGAGACCGACTTTTACGCACAACGCCAAGAGCCTAATTTGGCGAAGAGACAGAAAACTCTTCTTTCTTCGGACGCAGGAGCCTCTTAAGGATCTTACCTGACAGCAGCGGGCCTTAAGGCTACACTGTAATCGATATAACGCGGGTAACCCTGCACCTGTAGGAAGATCTGCCAGCGTCTAATCTAATGGCTCAGAACTTTGGAACAGATCCGTCAGATGGCGACTGATATGAAGACTGTCGAGTTAGCTCCGTAAACATTGCATTTAAATTACTTAAACTTTAAAGGCTGTTTTATTTAACAATTCAAACTTAAAGAAAATAGTAACCAGTCATGCCTCGTCCTGGGAAGAACTCTTACAGCGACCAGAAGCCCCCATACTCCTACATATCACTGACAGCGATGGCTATCCAGAACTCAGCTGAGAAGATGCTCCCTCTGAGTGACATTTATAAATTCATCATGGACCGATTTCCGTATTATCGAGAGAATACCCAGAGGTGGCAGAATTCCCTGCGACACAACCTGTCGTTCAACGACTGCTTCATCAAGATCCCTCGGCGGCCTGATCAGCCGGGGAAAGGCAGCTTCTGGGCTCTGCACCCGGACTGCGGAGACATGTTTGAGAATGGCAGCTTCCTGAGGAGACGGAAGCGCTTCAAGGTGCTGCGCGCTGAGCATATGGCCTGCAAGAGTTCCCCGATGATGCATTACTTTCACCATCATCACCACCACCACCCGGGCAGCAAGCTGAGCACAGCATCCAGCCACCACGACCACTCAGCCGGCCCGGCAAGCACCGTGGGTCGGCTGCCTCACTTTCAGGGTTACGGGGGCATTACTTGCGCACAGCCGGGCGGGTTTAAACACCCATTCGCCATCGAGAACATTATAGGACGGGACTACAAGGGTGTGATGGCCAGCGGGCTCCCCCTCACCTCTGTCATGCACCACCTGGGTTACCCAGTGCCCCCGCAGCTCAGCAGCGTGGTCAACTCCATGTGGCCGCACGTCGGGATGCTGTCAGAGTCCATGGGTGGCGTGCCCATGCCCGCGACATCCGAGTACGCGCCCTTCAGCGTGTCAGCAAAGGGCCTGTACCACAACGCCAATGGACAAACGATGCCCGCCGTTCCCCTGCCAATAAAACCCACCCCGTCTCTGGGTCCAGTGCCCGGCCTGACGGGGCTGCAGTCCGGCCCGGCACAGCTCTGCTCACCCGCCTCAGTAATGGAGAAGAGCGATCTGCTGGAGGGAAAAGGCAACCCTTTACACCCGGCCCTCCTGCTGTCCTAACCGGGTAAATTGCGGGTCATTTTTGAAAAGTAACGCAAACAAGATGAACACTATTAGGCCTACTGCAAAAAAAAAAGAAAAAAAGAAAAAGAAACAAGACAGACCAGGAGTCTGAGATATCATAGATTAAGTTACGTGCAGCTGTAGCAGAGTTGTAAAAACTAAGGTTAACTTTGTGCTGTGTAATGAATTTTTCATTAGACCCATGTTGATTGAAATCATAATTTATTTGCACAATTTGTGAGGGCATTTACCACATACTGTAATGTGGCACTGATAAATACAATCAGATAAGTAGATAGGCTAAAGCCAAAGAAAGCTTTGATTTAGGAGACAATTCCTTACGAATGCAAACCAACAACTCTGTTTATATTTTTGCTCTTATTCTATTTATTTTATTCTAATCTATGGCAGGCCTCTCCACTAAAGACATGCAGGCCTTCATGTTTTTTAATTAGGCCTGTTGCACTTTTTGGTGTGTTACTTACCAGTGCATTGAAAATGTTATGCTTGTATTATAACACTATTTATCTGAAGATATTTATAAAGAATTTAAAACCGAATCTTCTTTTTGTGTTGTAATTATTTAAATGCTCGTTTTAAATACATCTCCACACTTTTCACCATGTTTGCACACCACAATTAAAGGAAAAACTAGGACTACGATAAATTCCATTAGACTCCATTATTCTTTTATATGAAATAACCTTGAAATGAAGTTAATCTGAGGCAAAAAAGAAAAAGAAAAAACATATGCTTTCAAGTGTGTGCAATTTATTCAATTATGCTGATTTTAGCGTGTGTAATAATTACGTCCCTAAACACAGTTATTAAAGACTCAATATCACTGTCTGCAAGGAAATAATAACAGCACAGGTTACTGTACATGATTGCCACCAGTTGCTCTATGAAATGTATCAAGTTTATTTCCCTTATTTTATACTTGCACTTTTCGGAGGCAGCAGATCTCTATTTAATTAATTTAAATGACATTTTTCCTGTAACTGTATAAGGAATATAGATTAATAATGGTAAGAGTGAAACTTGTACTCAAGTAATTAAGCTATTTGTACAGAATCAAATGACATGGAAGATATTTGAGCCTTTAGGACTCTGGATTAACTCAAACAAATTTCAGGAACTCCTCTTGAACGCCTTACTTTGAATGATCAGAAGGAAATGTATATTAATCATTAAACATTTCAGCAGGAGGATGGTGTAAATGTTGTATTCAAGTTCATTATTTCAATATGCCGTGTGATTTCCCCAAATTCAAGAGAAATGTATGGAAAAAAAAATGAACTGTATAAAAACTTTGAAAAGTAAACTTTGCCTGAGACAAACTTTACTCAGAGAGATGTTTAGATTGAAATCATGCTTCCACAAATCACCATCGTGTGAACACAATTGGGCATCATGACATGGTCTGATGCACGTTGCGTCCAGGACAGGTGTGTATGGTCGTCATGAGATGGATATGAGCGGCCGACATGCACTCTAGGCTGCAGCTTCACAACTTCAAAAGCAGACAGGGAGATCGGATCAAGTTTTGCTCTTTTGTTTGCTCTGTTTAAACGTAGCTTTGAAGCTTCCCCTCTCCAGCAGCACAAAGCGCCAGGTTCAGCCCACTGAAAATGACTTATATTCAACCTCCTGTACCCTGTTTAGCATCCCAAAGGCTCCCACAGCTGACACTATTGTCACACCAGCCTCTGAACAAATAATTGAGATGCACCAGCGGAGGAGAGGCGTGGGAGTGAAGAATTAAAACCTATTTGGGCGTCATTGCTAACGAGCAGAATACATATAATAGTGATTACCCTTATCTTTTCCTTCCTCATCCAATCTCTCTTGTTTTAGTCTGTTTTATACATTCTCATTTCCCCCCCCCCAAAGGTTCTCTCGTCTTACTTTCAGTCACACACAAACACAGACACACACACTCTTACACTGCAGGGTGTCTGTAATTCCTAGTTAAAGGGAACTAAAATTTCTATGGCAAGACATAAGTGTCTGTGTGAAAAGTGTGTCTGTAGAGGTGTGTGTGTGTGTGTGTGTGTGTGTGTGTTGCTTTACTTCCCTGATCAGCAGGCCCCAATGTCTTTAATAGCCCTCACTGCATTAGTGTATAATTAAATGCCACTAATTAAGACACAATAAGAGGAGTAATAATGCAGCCATTATTACCCGCCATGATCCTCTGTCTTCACAACATCAGAGTTAGATGCCTCTGGAATCATATTATCACGAGGTCTCCTAATGTGCACATGTCTTTATGCACAGGGTAATAGGAGGTATATATGCAGTTTATTTTTATAAGGGGAGACGCTGTGCTGGTTGTGTCAAAGCATTTAAGAAATGATGTTAAGTGATTTTCAGAATCTCTGCAGCCATTTGGAAAATAGATACATAAATCTTATATCCTTTGAGAGTGCTTCTTTTTTTGGCATGTTCAGGAGCCATTACTGTGTTTGATCACGTCATATAGCGTTCTACAACTTGCAAGATTTTTTCTTAAAGTCATTGTGTGTTTTTGTGGTGTGTCAATATGAACACTTTGTTGATAAGAAACATAATCCAGGTGGCATTGTGTTTCTACCACATATTTGGATTGAATGTAAATGTGAGGAGACACACCTGTCTTTGGAACTTATACTTTAGAGATTACCTTAATGAATAATAAACGAAAAAACAATAAATAAATTTTTTCTATTTAATTTGAAGACATGTTATTTTTATTTTCACTTTCAGACAGGAATAATCAGTAACTTGGGCGCAATGTGGCAGCTTTTTTCCTCAAAGTTCTCGCAGATACATATTTGAATCAGGAAACATCAAATCACTACTAAACTACTACTAAATCCTACTATAAAACATCATGCAGTTATTGGAAAGGAAATACATTTTAAAAATTACATGTGCATAAAACTTCCAAGCCTTAAGTGCTGGATAGCGCTAAAATAATTTCTTCTTAAAGGGTTAGGGTGACATAGTTATTGACGAGCTAATACATAAAACCCGTTAATGCAACAACTAAAGCCTGGAGAATTTTTCTTACACTCTTAAAATCTACACAGCAGTTTATATTAGAATGTGCTCTAATGCAACCCAGCATTTCCCAAAGAGTCAGAAGCAAAGGGAATTTCAATTTGTTTCAAAAAGACTAATGCTTTGTTACTAAAGACTTTGCAAACATACAAGATAAAACACTAATAAATTGTACTTAAAACAATGAGGACATACGACAAGTTCAGTAACTTAGTAGTCTGTGCACCAGCCTGTAAAATTTGTTTTAGTTCAAAAGACTGTAAGTTGGTTTTGGTTTCCTAAGAAAAAATATATATACTCATTCATTAGCAGGACTATGATGATATTTCATTTGAACAACACAAATATAATATTACACCATATGAAAAACTGTTGGCACTGATAAAAGCGTACGGGACTCTAATATGAGAGGATCTCATTATTCATGGAAAACAGTTCATCATGCGAAATATGAGTTTAAAATGAATAATAGGATTCTTTTGAATGAATAAAACATTTAGGTCAGAGGTGTTTTACTGTCAGCCCTCAGAAACGAAATGTTACGGTCTTGAATAGACGATGATACATTAGTGGTAATTACCCACACTTCATAGGGGCCAGGGTGGCAAATTCTACATGCGTTTTTCTTAATGACCAGCAAGAGCAGGCCATCATAATGAGCAGCTTAATTCATTGATCTGATCTGCCGTTTGCATTAACTCAAGCACACTAGCATACATACACATTCACACACACGAACATGAACAACCTTAAATATTATTCTTTGTTCCTGAGAGTAGCCTTTTATTCACTATATTGGCAACATCAGATAACAGAAATCTATTCTAATTTATTTAAACCTTTAATTGCCACACAAGGATTCCTTCTTCTGTCACAGCTTGAAATATAATGAAAAATATAAGCTGAGCTAAAACTACATTACAGCAACTATTAATTTTGTTAAACAATTTTACAAGAGAACCGGAATCTGTCTATCAAATGAACTTCATGAAGTCGTCGTATTAAAAGTTCAAATGCATCAAATTGTTTCATAATTTGCAGATTCAGAATACAATGATTGGAGCACATTAGAAAAAAGTCTTACTGTTGGATCAGGCTTCCTCACTTTTCAAACCACAGACATGTTATATTTAAGTCCATATCCATGCCACCCCCCCACCCCCATTTCTCCTTCCTTCATCTGCTGCTATGATTTCATCTACGGTGCAGAAGCTGGGGTGTTCCATCTGAATAATTATAGACATCTCATTGGTTATTTGTAAATAATTAGCTGATAGATGAATATACATAAAAACACAATTCAAATGTACATTTAAACTGTGCATTTAAGAAAACGCATAGCAAAAGGGTCACTCAAGAATAAATTCCTAAAGTCCTATCATTTGGTCATTAAATTATCAGTAAGTTAACAAACTTTTAGGCATGTTTGAATTTGAAAAAAATACTCCATTTAAAACAATTTTCTGTGTCTACAAATTATATTCCATCTAACAGTTAATTTGCCACGTGCATGAACAAGTGCTAAATTCTGTTTCATCCACAATAACTAAGACATCACTCTGTTTATTTAAAGATGTACAGCCTATTCTTATTTTGCAGTAACGGGAACTGTCATTGTTCAGGTAGAGCTCTTTCTTGCTCACAGCACAGGACACATGGCTTATTGATGAAAGTTCTGAATTCTCTAAGTTAACTTTTATGTCTTAAATCTGCACTCTTAGGAAATATTAAACATATTTATATACCTTCAATTAAATAACAGTGTCTAAAAAATACATTTTTACCTAACGTGTTTCACTGAGAGCAATGCCAGTCTTCGCAGCTCTCTGATCACATTCACAGTTACCGACATGCACACATGGAAGCTGCCCAGTTCTGATCTGCTGGCCACTGAGCAGCTCCACTGGAGCAGTTGGGGGTTAAGTGCTTTGCTCAAGGGCACCTCAGTGGTAGTAATGAGGGCAGGGCAATTGCTGCTTTTTCATGTACCCCACCAGATTTATCTGGCTGATCCAGTGGCAAACGCTCTCCTCATACTGTTCATTGTGTCATACATTTATTCACTTTACACCATATGTACAAACAGTGTAAAGTGCGAATGGTGTTTGTCCACATACTGCAATGCCTGCTATTTTACAGTTGTGGTACATGTGATAATATTTTAACAGTATATATGTATGTGATTCACTGCAAGCAGGCAGACGGCATACGGCTACATCTGCTCCTATCTCGGTAACGGTCGCCTCGCCATATTCATTGCCGTGGTCTTTAATGGTGGGACAAGGGGACAGTCATCTGGCTCATGTCGACGGGAGTCAGTGTCAGCCAATGAAAAGACCATCTGAGGAGGATTAGCATATTGGCATCAGGCCTGGAGACAGAGAGAAGCTGTCATGGGAGAGAGTCCTAATGACAGGTCACTCTGGACCACTGCACATTACTATAACTCTTCTTGTCTTTTCTCCATAATGTACCCCAATCTCACTTTTCCTGCCTCTCATTACTCTGCGTCTTCTTCAAGTCCTCTGTCTTAAAATCCTTCCAGCCATAGCCCTGACTCTTCTTCTTATTCAATCTCACCACTCCTTCCAGTTTTGTTCCACCCTTTTCAACCTCTTCTCCAAAACTCCCCTTTCCCCTTTCCTTTGTTCGTTCATTTCTTTCTCATTCCAGGCTTCACCTCGCTCTCTGTCTTTCCCCTTCCTCTTAATAATTAAACAATGATTCACTGATTTGGGGTCATAGTTTATGTGTGCCCCCCCGGCACCCCGCAAGAGCTGAAGTGTATTGTCTCTGCTCCGTCCTCAAAGTAAGGTCCTCTGACGCAGCTCGTATCATCTTCAATCTGCCATCTATCTTTATTGGCCCAAATTATTACACCTTATTAGTCATTATTAAATTTTTTATCATCGATTCAAAACAGGTCAGTGGTTCAGCAATCCTGGCCTCCTTCCCACAATTTCTCCTCTCCGACTTCCCCACTTTTTCACTTTCTCTGAGGAGTTCGGACAAAGAACTTCTCCGGCCAAAAAACTTCAGCAATTTTATAAGAGGTTAAGTGCTTTGTGAGAGAATGAGTGCCCATATAGGCTCATTTGCCTCCGCAATAATAGAGATTAAAGTGAAATGGAAATTAACAAAGTGTATCATCGGCTCTCTCCCTGCTGACAGTTTGTACTTGAAATTTTAAATCTCATCACACAATGTCAAAACATACTAATTGGCAGTGCTACAGAGACAATCTAATAACCAAGGTTTGGCTTACTAAAACTGCCTTGGATCTAAACAGGAACTGTTTGGTTAAATGAAGGTGCAGAGTGAAAATGACGGCAAAATGTGTTCGGACATTTTCTCTTAGAGCATTTATCAAATTGTTTCAGCCAAAAAAATGTGTTCATTCTGATACACATTAGATAGATAGATAGATAGATAGATAGATAGATAGATAGATAGATAGATAGATCTACTGTCATATCATCGTACACGGTTTTACTCATGAACTAACACAATGATAATTAAACAATGCACTGGTAGAGTTTCAAATGGCAAATTGACAATCTAGCAGAAAGCATGAAACTGATTTATCCTTTGAAATTGGAACAAGAGTTAGAGAGAAGAAAGAACAAGACTCAACAAAAACTTATTTGATTGATCTTTGATCATCAGGCACCAGAAGTCTTTCCTGCCACATTGAGCAACTGAACTGAATCAGCAAGAACGCACTGAAGAGTCATTCTTCCTGACTTTGAAAGCGTCAGCTTCCATGAAAACAGAGTTGAAGTTTCCTTTGTGCCTTCTTTGTGATGAAGGAAGGGTAAAGGTCACATTTAGCTCTGGGCAGGTGGTTGACGGGATGAAGTTACACCCTCCAGTGGAGAGAGATGTAGTACATCAATCATAATGTACACAAATGAAGAAGGGAGTAAGGCTAAAGAGTGAAAATTAGTTTTCATGATGCATCGGTGTATGTGTTGTGGGCATGGTACCGAGAAGTACAGCTTTGCTACATGTGTGCAGCATAACAACAGGAAGAGTAGTAGATCTATAGCAAAAGGCTGTTAAATTACAGCAGTGTGAGCATGTCACACAGATTCACTCAATTCAGCTGATAATTGACCAATAGCTGGGAATGGAACTGAACATGCCGTAATAAAAGACAGATATTATTGTGAGGAAGCAACAACTGTTCTAAGGTTCAGAGTCAGGCTGAATAAAATACAAAGGCTATATTGGATAAGACCTTTAAAGCATTTTGGTTGATGAATTAACATTGTATTCAACGCAATGAATTATTAAATGAAGCCCACAAAATAAAAAGTAATTAATTATTATTTTAAAAATGTAGCGCTCCAGAACCAAAAGGTTTTAACATTAATACACTTGGCAGCATTTGGCAACAATACACTGTTCTCTCGTTAGCGTTAATTGCAGCTGTGACAGCGGTTAAAGGCAAGGTCCTCCTCTGACTCCCAATCATTTATCTCTCCATTACTGAGAGCACTCTGCGTTTTTATTGGCGTAATAAAGTCGATCTTCACTACTGCAAAAAGCCTCCTGACCCCTGGGTGCTCCAGAGGCCCCTGACTCCTCCCAAACGTATTCATCATCTTCATATTCATTCACACACACACACACACGCACACACACAAACGCACACACACACACGCACACGCACACACACACACACACACGCACAAAGACACGCACGTACGAACACACACGCACACATTTGTGCTTGTCTTGACTTTCCATTTCTTTTGTAATCATTTTTTTTAATAGAAGTTATAATGCTCATAATGCTAAACAGAAAAAAAAACTAATATTTAAACCTAAACAAAGGGAAGTTTGAGGTTGGCCAACAGTAAATGTAATCCATGCACGCCCTCTTGTGGAGGAATTCAAATTGTTCAAACATACACAGAGAATGTTTGGTAACATGAAATAGCTGTAGTTTCTTCAAATGCTGGTTTTTACAATATCACTGCATGATCGTCATTCTTGGATGGAAATGGCACTACCTCATGGATTCGTAAGTAAATTTAAAGAGGGGCATGGAGGGTCAAAAAACATGGTCCAGACTAAAGCTTATAGGGGATATGTGATACTAATTATTTGAGACACATTATCAGAATTTATGTTATGCAAAGTTTGGATATTAACTAAGGGAAAGAAAGTCATATCATGGCAGAGAAAATAGACAAATGAAAAAATATTTGATTTTAATATGTGGGATTCGATGAGTTTAATCAGTTCCACTTAAAAGACAGAAACTAAAGCATTTGCACCCTGGAAATGTCTGAGATTGAATTTCTGAGGAGGATGAATTCACCCTGCAGATAAAGAGTGCACTATGTTCAGTAGCTCATATGTTGAGAATACATTTAAAAATCATTAAAAGGCACTCAAATGAATATTTGCTGTATGTTATATAAGCCTATATAACATAAATGTGGATTGGCCACAACCAAAAACACTCTGATGGTCCATAGTCACCTTTCCTTCAGCTAAGTATAGAGAAGCCATGTCTGCAGGTACAAGTACCTCTATCATGTTTGAAATAATGCTTGTTGAACTAACCATAAACAGTATTGGTCTCAATAACATGACGTTTTCTTTTCCCCTTTACTGTAAGGATCAGTGCAAAATCACAACACCTTTCCTCGATTACATGAAAGTAAGTGTAAGTAAGTAATGTATCTAAACCAACAGTTAGTTGAGTTTTACCTATATAAGGATACATACTGACTCATAGCTGCCGAGTGCACATCAGGTCAGTTGTGTGTCCGGACTGCCAGCTGTTTAAAGGTCAGTGGGTCTCTGAGGTGGTGGGCGCTGTCCGTTGGCCTGGGGTGCGCCTTTCTTTGAACTGCCTTTGAACGAGAGGTCATCTCTCTCAAAAGCAGGTTACATTTGTGTCATCGTGACCGCAACAACACACACTTCAATGTTTTTTATGAGTTTTAATCTGAATCTCATTCCAATTTAACACTTTGTTATTGTTCAGTTTAATTAGGCTTAGATAATAAAGTTAGAAATAAACTCAACATCTGTACATTGTATCTAAATTCTATTTTTTTTTATTATTGTATTTTTGTTATAGTGGAATTTAGATGACCATGGCTTCCTTCATTTAGAGCACAATAAAAAGGCACATTTCAGTGCTGATGTAAATCGTCTCAACTTCCTGAAAAGCTGACGTCAGACCCATGTAATACAACAAAACGCACATGAATGCACCAGACTGTGTTTGCCACCCACCCAACGCGCACTCGATACACTGTGTCTGTATATGTATTCTTATTGTGTGTATGTGTGTGTGTACAACCTGTTTTGTGACGCAGGTGGGGGCGGCAGATCAGTGATGCAGAGCTTCGCACTCACCTTTAAAATCTGTCACAGGCACATCCGTCACATACATGCAGATCTTTCTTCAGGGACGAACACATCGAAACCTTACAGGTGAGAGGAAAATATTCATCTGTTATACCTTTGACAATTGTGTTATTCTGTTTTAAGTTCTATTTATTTTACTTTACTAAATAATTTGTTTTACTCTTTTTGATAAAAGGAGAAAAGTTTGGATTTGTGCACAAAGACTTTACACTCAAATCGTGTTAAATCATCAGAAAATAACTATGTGGGTCCTTGGGAAGATCAGGGAGAGCGTCGAGAGCATTCCTCTAGAGCTGAGTCGTTATATGGGAAAGAGTGAGGAGGACGTCTTTCTCTCATGTAAGACCAGCTTCTCTCACAATCTGCCCAACAACATCCTCACCCCAGACAAGATCCCAGACTTCTGCCTCCCTCCACGGCTCTGCAAGAGAAGCCCTCTGCAGGAAACGGAGACAACGCTGTCTTACCTGCACAGTCAGAACCAGATACCCAAGAGCAACACTTCTTCAAACACTACACATGTAAAGATGAAAGATGTGAAGACTAAGGGTGGTGATGCATCAGTGGCTTGGAAAGCTACAAAGAAACCTTTTCCATTCTCTGCAGAGGGGTATGGGCTGGCTGGGATATATGAGAGCCCCAACACTCGAAGGAAAGAGTCTTTGTTTCACTCAAAGTGTCCAGTTTACATATTTGACAGAAGCACTCCTACTGCACCACCCAGGCGGGCGAAGGAGACAAACCTGCCCAAGAAAACTTTATCTGGGTTTTTCCCTCTGTTTTCATGCAAGACCCTGTCAGAGACAGGAAGCAAAGAAAGTGAAACGCCTTCTTCCAGTGACTCATCCCCCCTTAATTCTCCTTATAGTGGTAAATCCTCCCTCTACATCCCATCAGGCAGTGCTCGTCTCAAAGGAGCGACATCCTGTCCTTCGTTAATTGACAGCAGGGAGGTCAGAGGGAGGTTGAAGAGGGGGGATTTAAGTTTAACAACCTCTCCCAGTAGCCCTCCAAGCTTAGAGGTAAACTCACTCACCCTAGCCCCACCTGTCCTCTTCCCACTGGATGTTCTGCAGTGTCAGGAGAGACTTCAGCGTGAGCATGTCCTCCCTTTGCTGGGCCATGGTAAAGTGCGCCTCTCTGCCGAGCGCACCACATTCTCCACCAACACGTTCTCATCCCTTTCCACAGTCAGAGTTCGTGTGGTGTCTGTGGAAGGCCTGCGGGATGACCGACGAACGCCGAACTGTGCAGTGAATCTCTGTCTGACACCAGGGAAGCTTCAGCAACAGGAGAGTGCCACAATCAGGAACTGCCGCAGCCCTGTGTTTAATGAAGATTTCTTCTTCACAGAGCTGAGTCGGGTGGATCTGCTGGACCTGCAGCTGAGGTTAAAAGTGGTGGATAAACCTGCAGCTGGAACACTGAGGAGGGGGACAGTGATTGGAGTGATCACCAAACCACTGTCTCAGTTACTCCCCCTTAATAAATGGGTAGAAGACTAAACATTTCCCTTACAGAAAAATATAAAAATACCAATTCTATAACCTTTTTTGTGTAATATTTGTACTTAATAGGAACACGGCACACAAAATGTATGATAAAAACACTATGTCTGAAGATAATTAATACTAAGTGTACAAAAGAAAGGAGTTGAGGAGAGAGACATGAGAAATATTGTAAAGGCTATGTGCGCATTTTGCATGTACTACTCTGTAAAATCTTCTGCTGTTGGTGCTCATCAACATTTGCTATAACAATGTGAAAATGTCAGCTGTTTTGTTTGTCTCCTGCACTCAAATGGCCAAAAAGTGACCAAAGAAGTTGATATTGATATCAAAAATCACACTGTATATTGAAATCATGCCCTGTAATACTGATTAAATTGTCGAAACATTCTTGTTGTTTTCAAATATAATTTGTGACTATGGTTCATGTTGCTTTATCATTCAAACTGCCTTACTGTGATAAAAGCGTACGTCTCAAAAATGAATCCCCTCTGAACCAAGTTTTTAACCTTGTTAACATGTCCATATGGTGCTTTATATATAATAAAAGACATCATGAGCAAGATAAGCATGAAGTAGGTCAGCACAGACAGGGATAGTTTGCATTAGCACAACCACGAACACTGTGTAAGCTACTGCCAGTTACAAGTTAACAAACAAATAAAAGATGCTAACTACACTTACCCATCTGTTTGTTGGTGATTTTGGTGCCAAGCACACTCCTCATCTGAGTCTTGTGTCTGACTGAGGCTCAAACATGTGTGGCTGCGGCTCTCCGATGTGTCCTCAAATGCTTACCATCTTGATACACACTGCTCTTTCACCAGTCACCGAAACCTTGTCAGTACAAAGCACAAGAGTTTGCATTAGCACAACCACTAACACTGTGTCACCCACTGCCAGTTACTAGCTAACAAGCTAACAAACAACATAAGCAAATAAAAGATGCTAACTATGCTTGCTGTTCTGATACATCTGTAGCTGCCGATTTTGGTGAACAACAAATTCCAAATATTAGATGTGTTTCCAGCCAGAGTATTTTTACATAGTTTAAACATGTGCGGATGGGAACTTTGAAACAACATGGCCCACACTGTTACATACAAGTAACCAATCTTAATTTTTTAACATTAAACATATTTATTTGGCTTTCTTGCTTTAACCTGCTTAGGCACAACAATAAGAACTTTCCTTCAAAATCAAGAATTGGAAATAGTAATTTTTGCTTGTAATATTGCATGTCTCCACTACTATAATGCCAGTTAGAGCTCTGCTGCTTGTTTGTTTTTTGCTTTGGCCTTTTCTTGAAACCCTGATCTCATAACTTTCTAGTTTGTGGTCTTTTCATTTCCTGTTTATCTCCTCACCCTTCTGTAAAAAAAAAAAAAAAAAATCTTACAGCACATATTTAAAAAATGACATAAAAACAGTTTATTTGCTATACTTACTTACCTACAGTGCAGCAGGAACGTTTTATTATACGACATAAAATACGTCAGTAAATACCCCAGTCATGATTTCTTTAAGCTCTCATGTGTTATTAATTAGTGGCTAAATGAGACTACGAGGTTGTTGGGGATGTTAAACGTCATCAGCCCAAACAAGAAAACCGATGTACTGACACATCCACTCGACTGCCTCGTCGTGTTTAAATACTTGCGCTCCTGCAAACTAATAGTAACTTCGTAAGATGAAAGGATTTTGGGGAAGCAATCAAGCTACTGGTTGAAAGTTTAGTAGTGGTGACGTCGAAGTCATGCGACCGTGTAGTTCGTTTATAGCCTAACTTTAGCTTTTTACTTCTGGCGATTGCATTAAGGCCTTAAAAATAAATGAAAGTGGTGTTCGTTTGTGAAGATTATCCTCCTGAACAAAACGTTAAAGTGTGATAAACTTTTGGTTGTCACAGATCTTATTTTCTGCAGTAATCCAAAAATCAAGGGAACCCCTAATGCATTCATGGAGGGAACCAGAGTGACACTAACTTCCGGGTTAGGGTTACCTAAATTGCTGATGACAAGTAAGTGGACAGGAGAATAGCTTTACATATAAAAACATGAAAACAGAGGATATATTCAATTTAATTTATTTTACAGCTTTCATTCAGTTAATTATAAACTGGGCAAACTGGTTTCATCGATTAGTAATGTTTCATTTTGTGGGTATGTTATGTTGCCAATATAGTTATTAAATAAATATTGATATAATTTAATAATATATAATAAACTAAATAATATAGAAAAACGATCCATTTAAAGTTAATATAACTATTAAAAAAAACTATGAAATTATTATTATTATTATTGTTGTTGGTGGTGGTGTTATTGTTATCAAATTAAAATTCTTGTCTAATAATTATGAATAAATAATTGAATAATTATGAATCTTGTAATATATTTCTATGAAATGCGAGCATAAGTTGGCTTTATCATTTACCTACCTACCAACCCCTTCTGTCCCTGTGCTGCAGCATTGTGTGAAATTTAGCTTACAAAAAAATCTTACTGCGGGTACGGCATGACATCAGAGCACCGCCCACCGCAGGTCGTCCTAATCTGACGTAGTGGCAAGCGAGTCCCCAGAATGTAAACATGGTGACAGATAGATGAGAGAAACGGCAAAATGGTGTTCGAAAGCTTGGTGGTAGATGTCCTGAACCAGTTTTTAGGAGACTACGTTGTCAATCTTGACAGCTCACAGCTACAGCTTGGCATATGGGGAGGTAACTGAACTTGTGTATCTAATTTTATTGGACTAGCTTGTCCGCCAAGCTAGCTAGCTAATGCTAACAGACGCTAGCCACCAGGCGTGTGAGAGAGATTCGCTCAGCTGTCAGTGTCAGTTTATCTGCCCGAAGATCTTGTTTAGCTGTCCAGTGTGAGTAAGACGCTGCAGCCATTTGCTTGTTTATGGACAAATCAATCAGCATTGTTAATTTCTGACTGCTCCAATGATTTTATATTACCTTCTTTTGGTGCCGTCAGGCTGTTTGCTCGGCGCACACATGCGAGTTTCAGAGAAGCGAGCAGTTTGGGGTCACACCCTTTCACACAGCCAGGTCATGACTCGCCACTGTGTTTAATGCTAAGTCCTTTTACAAGTTCTACCAGGAAGTCTGACACTGACAGCCCTGTACAGTGTCGGGCAAATGAGGATTAGAGGACAGGGTTCAGAGCCACTGTTACACATGTACCAACTTGTAAATCTCAGGGAGTGAACTCTTTGTATTTACTACACGTATACTGTCACAGCCTAATTTCTGCTGCTTTTACTAATAGACACGATAAAAGAGTTTTTCAGATGTTGGGCATGATCAGTCTTATACACATACATGCACAGTTAAGTATCTTGGGACTTGTAGTAATGATGTGTGTGTGTCATGAATGGCTTTAACAATGTATGTGTTCCTTTGCCCTGAGTGTTGAATTAGGTCAATAGACAAAGGCCAAAGACCTTCTCTTTAAATTGGACTGTGTTTCTATTAGCCTGATAACACAATACTAATCTATTTGTCTTATCATAGTGTACGTAGTAACAATCAATAAACACATAATCCTGTCATCACAGGTGATGCTGTTCTTACAAATCTTGAAATAAAGGAAAATGCCTTGGTAAGTTGCTCAAAAATGCATAAGTAAGCAAAATAAGTCATCTGTCAGGTCTTTCTGACATTCATGATAGGTTTGTGTTACAATAACTTACTGTTCTTATGTTGCAGAGTCAGCTTGACATTCCTTTTAAAGTGAGAGCCGGTCATATAGGTGAGTTTGTTGTTACTGTCCACATCTGCCAACTTTCCTTTAGTACAGAATAACATTTTCTCATCTTGTGTTTCTGTTAAAAGGACGGTTGGAGCTTAAGATACCATGGAAGAACCTCTACACCCAGTCAGTGGAGGCCACACTGGATGGTGTCTATCTGCTCATAGTCCCCACAGCAAGTAAGATAAGCATTTATGTCCATCTGAAATACATAAAAAGTACTCATAGTTAAGTACTTATAGTAGACATCATAGTGTGTACAGAAATGTTGATTCTCACCATTTCAGTAGACACATAGAGTGATTGAATGTTAATATGATTATGCCTATGTAGTCATAGTCAAGGTTTTAAAAATTCAAAAACACAGTAAAATATCATTGTATTTTAATGACATGTATTATAGTGAAAAAAGTAAAACTAATATCAACTTCAGTCTAATGAATACCCCTTAAGAGAAGCAGACACAACACAGTGTAACAGAGTAGTCAGACAAAGGACGTCCCTCACTTATTCATGACCCTAAAGTACTTGTCAGGACAAACAGGAAACTCAAGCTTAACCTTTTGTATATTTCATTGTTTTCATGAATGTGCAGACAAATAGTCATTCCTATTGATCCCATTCTTTCCAGGTATAAAGTATGATGCAGAAAAAGAGGAGAAACAGCTACAGGAGGCTCGTCAGAGGGAGCTACAACGGATAGAGGAGACAAAGCTGAAGGCTGCTGAACAAGGTCAGGGTTCAGCTTTGATTTTAAGGGAAATCTTGTGTTTGTGTGTGTGCAAGTCTAGCAAATATTCTGTGTGTAATTATAAAGTCAGTCATTTTTGCTTCCTAGTACGTTTTTAACAGGTTCCAGAGACATGCTGAGAGACTTGCTGAGAGAATAGGCAAGAGAGACAGCAGTAGCAAGCAGTGTTACTGCTGGGTTAGGTAGCCAGAAGAGACTAAAAAGCAGCAAAAGAGTGGATGTCTGGAGTAGATGTAGAAAAGTAGCAGGAGCAGAGATTGTAAACGCTGTGTGGTCGTGGTTAGTCTGGCTGTGAATTTGTGGAGCAACCAGGCTACCACTTTCACACTTAATATTTTTCTGTGGTTTAACACTGATGAACTGCTTTGTCTTAGTCTGTTGCCAACACATCTATCTGAGTACTAATAGAAATGCTACAGTATTGTGGTTACATTTTGTTATAACAGCATTGTTATTAAAACAACTCATTATTTGTCATTAGATCAATAAATATTGCAATAAAGTGAAACATTTCTATGTTTATTTGCCAATTTAAAATAGTTTACTACATTAATAAGACATTAAGAAGGAATATCTTCCTTCATAGCATTCAAATTTTGAGCATCAACAGTTGCATGGAGGTGCTGTAGTCACACTGCAAAGATTGGAGTAACTAGGAACAGTAGTCACATTATGTTAAAATCAATTAACTGCTTAATAACTTATTAACTAAAAATGTTGTCAACGTATGGTGAGATGAATTTTGAGATAGTGTGTTGCATTTAAAAGCAAGGATAAAAAGATTTATAATCAAGCAAACTATACATTTCAACATGCATTAATGAGAGCTAAGGCCAACTGCATGACTTATACTGTAAGTGACTGATAGTAGGTGTATGTGAAGGTTCTTCAAATGCTTACTTCTGTATCAAGGAGTACAAATCCTTGTACCTAAAGCAAAGCTTCAGGACACCTGCAGGACCACATCAGGTGTCATAGTCTTCATATTTGTCTTTGACAGAAAACCCCACGTTAGAGAAGCAGGACACCTTTGTGGAAAAACTTGTCACTCAGGTCATCAAAAACCTGCAGGTCAAGATCTCTAACATCCATGTGCGGTATGAAGATGATGTGAGTATTCAAGCTGACTCACCTTAGTGGTGTATGTATGTACATTATGTTACATTTACATTTAATTGATTGCCACACGCTTTTATCCAAAGCGACTTACAAGTGAGGGACAACATTAAAGCTCCAGCATGCAGCATGGATTATGCAGAGTAAATATACTCTTAATCAGTCTGTCGGCTTATCTCTTATTTCTCCTCTTCAGGTCACCAATCCAAATTGTCCTTTGTCATTTGGAGTGTCACTTAAAAACCTCAGCCTACAGGTAATGTGTTTCAATCTGATCTGACATCTCTAAAGTCAGATTTTATTTTATATTACATCCAGCAATTACGTGTTGCTAAGGTGTTCTTTATTAATTATTACATAAACATAATTATACATATGTAGAAATAAAGTTATCTCATCGAGGCACCTTTACCTTACTGCTTGTTTGACCTTACAGACATCAGATGAGAACTGGAATCCCAGTTTGTTGGATGAGAATTCCAGGCTTTTCTTCAAGGTAAGAAATTCAACCACTTTATATGTCAGCCATACTTGGACTTTACAGCCTATTCATTTACATTTAATAGGAAATATCAAATGCAACCTGTGTGATGTTGTATGTTTTTTGTCATTGTATTTGATTACTTTGTCCCCACAGGGAAACTGAAAGTTAATTTGTTGAAAACTTTTTGGGGAATTTGAACCAGTTGGTTTGGTTCTGTGTTTGTCAGCAGTTCTAGGAATCATATGTCCTCCTAACCCATGTTTTGGCCATTATCCTAACTTTAGAAATTATTGCACACTGTTAGCTCTGTTTTGCCATCATGATAAGCAGCTGCACACCAATTCCTTGTGTTTTTCTTCTTCTCAGTGTGTTCAACTAGACAGCTTGTTTGCCTACTGGAATGTCAACTCAACCCTCTTCTCCAATCACAGTGCAGATGAGGCCTTGGTGAGTCACCCTATAATTACTGTGTTATACCTTGCCCCCACGAACCTGGATTTACAGTAGGTATACCATGTTTTATTCTCTCTATATTTAGACACAACCTCATTAATGTGGGCACACGGAACAATCTCAGACAGTTTGCACTTTAGTGCAGCAGTAATGGAGTGACAATATGAAAGGCCTTTTTCTCAAATCCCATTAAAACCTTTGCCAATTCTCTTGGCTTCTGCAAATGTTTCTGAGGTTAATACAGATTTTATTAACCATTCATTTTATCACACAAAAGCTCTTTCTAGAGTAGCCCTAATGGGTAGAATGTGTATAAATGTAGTTTGTGATAGTTTAACTGCACATGTTGTTAACGCACTAAGAAAAAGAGGCAGGGAGTGTTACGAGCTTGAGAAAATATTGAGTAACACAAACCGGTTCAGTGCTGATGTACTGTGTAACTGTGTCTTTATAGCAATGTCTTCAAAGCAGCATGGAAATCCACAGCTCTCTTCCTGTCAACCATGACTTCAGTGAGTGTCTCTCTGTCACCCGTCATTCACATTTCTAGGCTGTTATTTAACATGCTCACTTTTTTTTTTTAAATGGCTAGACGACCTCCTAAAGCCACACATTACGTGACAAGCATGAATCAGTATTTTGCGTGTACAATATGAATTGGCACTTGGTGTGTAATGTTTTGTTCTGACACTTCATTTCCTGAAAAATATGTGTGACTCACACAGCTTGAATCCCCACCACCAACGCATTTTACCAGATTTTCAGCACATCTCAACAGATTTTATTTCAGTTGTGGGCACAATCTCAGATTTTGGAATGGCTGAAATCACTAAAGAAAAACATATTCACAATTTTTCAAATCCCACTAAAATACAGGTCCATTTTTGCTCACACTAGCACAAAACCACATACATCATTATGCCTAGAGTTTCAGTTTTTAAACAATCCGTTTGTTGTGGCTGGTCCACAGTTTTTCGTCCCATCTCAGCGGACGCTAAACTACGGATGAATCCCAGGTCAGATGTGGATTTCTCCTCCCCTAAAGTGGACCTCATGGTCAATCTCAGTGAGGTGGCCATTGAACTCAACAGACCCCAGGTAGGTGTGCGTGTGCGTGCGTGTGCGTGGTATAAAATTGTCTATGAGAGAAAGACAGAGAAGTTCAGAGTTCTTCTGTGATGATAATAGCACTTCTGTCAGTACTCTGTGCCCCTGAGTAATTGCTGACTTCCTGTCTCTCCAGTACATTAGCATCTTGGAGTTGCTGGGCTCAGTGGATATGATGTCCCGGAACCTGCCATACAGGAAGTACAGACCTGTGGTCCATGTTCATAGGAACGCCCACATATGGTCAGAATAACACCTTCACAATTTTACCACCATTGCATGTGCACTTAGTATTGCACATTGCGAAGTCGACTGTAAGTTTGTATGTTGCTGTCTTCTAGGTGGAGGTATGTGATCACAGGCATCTTGGAGGTGAATGTGAAGCCACGTCTCGTTATGTGGTCATGGCAGCACATTCGCCACCACAGGCAGATGGTCAAACGATACAGGGAGCTCTACAAGACAAAGATCACCAGCAAGAAACCCAGCGAGGAGCTGCTCAAACAGCTAGAGGTGGGACAAGACTAAACTGAACTAAATTGAAGAGGGAGGGGAAGCAGGAAGTAGACAGGGAAGGACATAGCAGTGGGTAGTAACCTTGCAGCTGCAGAGCAATAACACAGAGAGACCTGCTTAGCCAAAGACAATAAATCTCCTTCCACTGTCAAATGAGAGATGTCCCCTCCCAATTTAATTTCCTTTATCATGATATGAAACTGAAATAAGGATTTGTAGGTGCAGAGGCCAAAGTAAGTAGACAAGAAAGAGGAGTTGGTTCAGGGAGTTAAAAGCTTTGCTCCTTATTTATTTATTCTTTTTGATTAGCTGTCACACTGCAACAAGCCTGTCCTGAGTATAATTCTTAATTGGATCTAAGTGATTGGCTTTGAATTATGTAGCTTTTTGGCTAACCTTTGCCTAATTAAATTTATCTGGTGGGATATTGCTGCTAGTGCAGGTTGTTTCCGCTTGCTTATATGCTTGAAAATACCTACTTGACTACAGTGACCATAAATCTTTATGGTGTAATCATTATGGAGATAAATCATAATGGTCATTTGCCTGTATGAAATGTTAAGGTAATATGTTATGCAAGTAGTTCATTATAAAGATATTACCTTCTCAGTATCTTTTCAGTAATGCAGTTACTCTTTTCTGTAGCCATAATTACTGTCTCACATATCCAGCATTCAACACTATACAGGTATTGATTGCATCGCAAATGGGTGTTGTACATCAGAGAAATACAACATTAAATCTAAACCTACATTAAGTGTTTTAGATAAGGCCTTTTTCACTGTCTCTCCTCTGCTCTGTAAGCATCATCTTTTCCTGATGTTATTGAAAATGGACATTTAGTAATAAATGCATTCCTGTAAGGTGTAGCAAGAAGCTGCTAAAAGCCCTAATTGATTTATGTTGTATCTCTATTCTTAGGTGCCTGAGAAGACCTTGGATATTTTTAACATCACATTGGCCAGACAGCAGGCTGAAGTGGAGGTAAGCTCCCTGTCTCACCTGTAGAAGGCATCTGCACTTTTTAGATACACTATTTATCTGTGGTATGAATTGTATCAAATTGTAACAGCTGTTATAAAGTTTATGCTCTATTGTAGCTCAGTTGTTAATGTTCTCCCAATCCTTATATCCCCCAAAATTAAACTTTGCAAGAATACAGAAAAAATGTCAGTATTTTTCCATTCACATCTTAAATTCACATTTTAAGAAAAATATAAACAGAACATATTCACAGTACAATGCTTCCTCAGGATGTGTTGATATTCGACACATCAAACATACCACATACCATATGACCAAAGTTAGACAAGACCAAGCCCAAAACAGACATGTGGTGACAGGCAGATGCATGTGGTGGAGGTTTAGGCTGAAGTGTCATACTCTCTGTGTCTCACTTTACTGGAGTCCTTTTACTCCACAGTCGCTGTTTGCCATAACTGACATGTTGAGTACAACATTTTCATATATGCTAATATATATTGGTCGCCTTGATTCATATCAGATGACATATACAGTATGATGTAGGGAATACGTGCCTCTATGATTTGTGGTCTTTGTATTGGTGCAAACTAATAGAGAAACACATTTAGGCCTAATTCTCAGATAGAAATATAACTGTGGAAAACATATTTTATTTACAGTTCTAGATTTTATAACCATCCTGAACGTCAGATGCTGCATTTATCATTTATTTCTAGGGATGAAAAAGTTGTATCTTCTTACTCCTTTTTCTTGTTTTGTTTTGTTTTGTTCCTTTTCTTTCCCAGGCGAGTAAGGCAGGCCTGCGTATTTACCGTCCTGGGATAAAGATGGAGGAAGAGGAGTCTCAGGGTTGGTTCAGCTGGATGTGGAGCTGGGGAGGAGAGGCTGATACACAAACAAAAGACTCTAAGACTGGAGGTAGGATGCACTCAATAAATATCGGAATAAAGACAACAGCAAGACAGGAACATTAAAACATCCTTACTCCTCATATTTTTTCTATTCCTTTTATTCACTGTTGCCCTGTCTCTCAGGTTTTGATGAGCTGTTAACCTCTGCTGAGAAATCCAAACTCTACACTGCCATTGGATACAGTGAGACTGCTGTTAATCCCAACCTACCAAAGAATGTGAGTCACCTCCCTCTCTTGACACCAACCTAGCAAATACTGTCTCACACACTTTGATTATGTACTGTGTTGTCATTTCTTCATAGTTTGAGGATATGAAGGTGAACTTCCACATGGAGAGGCTGTCTGTGTCCATCAAAGACAACAAGGACAAAAATGAGATCATTAAGCTGACAGTGGGAGAGCTCAAGTCCACGCTCACACAGAGACCTGGAGCACAGGCCATCAAGTTCGTCATAACTTTGTTTTTTGGGGGGGTTCTCCATGGCTTTCATAGTATTAATACTGTTTAAAGAGCTTGAAGTCTAGTGCAAATGCAAGATTTTCATTTAATTTGAAACTTCAAATTTGAAACAAGCATTTCTTTTTGTGTTCACTATAAATTTAATAGAAAACCTATGAATAAAATATTTTAAGACAACACTGCGACTAGCAAAATATAACTAGAACCGTTAGTAGCAGTTTTTGATTTGGTTTTGGTCGATTAAAAAACAAGACTCCCCATTAAAAGCAAATTCCTGTTGGGGAATTTTGTTTCCACATATCAGACTGCAGAGTCTACTACAAAGTAGCAGCCTTGTAGCTAGTCTTTTATTTGTTCACCTGGGTGGATACTTGACAAATTAATGCCACTGTTTACTTACGGTATATCTTCTCCTTAGAAACATGGCATGGGAGAACTGACAATTTGTTTCCTTTCCTCTTTTAATCAGACTCACGGCCCAGCTTAGTTTGTTCGAGGTCACAGGCCTGGCCAGTAACCGGCCTGCACCAATCCTCCTTTCATCAAGGAAGGCAGCCACTGGAGCAGGAACCCCGCTGCTTTGCATCCTGTTTGAGACCAACCCACTGGATGAGAAAGCAAATCAGCGACTTCATGTGGAATCACAACCCCTGGAAATCATCTATGATGCAGTTAGTGGTGTCTGTCAGGGTGCATGTATAATGAAAAATGGGGGAAAAAAACATGAAAGGGTTACATATCAAATGTATTCTTTGCTTGTGTGTCTGTGCAGATAACCGTGAACAGCATGTCAGCATTCTTCATGCCTCCTGACGACCTGCAGCTGGATGAGCTCACCAACGCAACCCTGATGAAACTGGAGCAGTTTAGAGACCGAACAGCCACTGGTCAGTTGCACATACACATACAAACATGTACAAACGTGTACAAATATTTACTGTCTTACCAGGGGTTGATTTCAAGCCTGGTCTCAACTCTCTGATGGGCAAATGTACATTCCTCAGTGTTTCACTGGGCTATTTTCATTTTTCCACATGCTCACACACAGCCTGCATGTCTCAGCCACCGAGTTAGTTGGATTGTGGTGTTCCTGTTTATTTTCTTGAGACTGATTGTTTCCTGAGATTGTTTGCTGAAGCTTTTTTTTTTTTTCTAATTGCACGATTCACTTCAGCTCATTTGGGGTAGTTCAGCGAGGCTCTATGGTCTTGGTAGTATATCATACCACAATTTAGGGATGAACATTTGAAAGTGTTTTCATCAATGGCTTTTACTTAAGTTATCAACAGATCTGCTGCTAACGTCTTGGTGCCAGACACCACAGGGCACCTTCAGAGGTCTTGTCATTGCCTTCACAGGTCGCTGCTGTTTTGGTGACACATAAAGGACCAACAGCATATTAACTAAAGGTGGTCAGAATGTTTTGGCTGTGAGGGCAGTTACAATAAGAAAGCATTTCTTTTTCATGATTATTGTCTCAGTAGGAAATTTACAAAATGTACAAAGCAAATCAAATATTTAGTATATTCTTGATAATATTTCTGTTGTGACTACTGTGCTGTTCAGTGTTGAACTTCTATTAAGATTTGTTTTATCGTCATCATTAACCAAATAAAAATGATTCTTGTTATGTCATGAAAGTACTGAAGATGATGACAAAGCTGATCTATTGTTTGTTTGTATCTTGTGGCTACAGTTGATAAGTTCATGACATTTTGTTTTGTAGGGCTAATGTATGTGATCGAAACACAGAAAATTCTCGACCTGAATGTGAACTTGATGGCGTCCTACGTCATCATTCCACAGACTGGTTTTTACAATGGCACCCAGAACATCCTACTGTTGGATCTTGGACATTTTCAGGTTAGAAAGTGCAAAGCTTGACACTGTGTTGAAAATCCTATCCACACAAAGTTGTGCCAAAATTATTTTTTGTTGTTTTCCAATGGCTTCATTTAAATGTTTTAGAGATAGTAACAAAGTTTGAAACTATTAATTTGTAACGTAAGAACATGTTGTCTTTTCAGATGTCCAGTCAAAGCAGGAAGCATCTGCCTCAGCTGTCAGTGTGCGCCAGCAACATTGAAGACATCATGTCGATGGCATATGACAGCTTTGACATACAGCTTAGCAGCCTGCAGTTCCTTTATAGCAAACCAGGTAAACACACAAGAGCATACTGCGTCCACGGTTAAAGGTTGAAATGATATTGTCTCAAAGCCTTGAAAATGCTTGGTATTAATGGAAGGCTTTCATCATACATGTATATTGCATATTGTGTGTGTGTGTGTGTGTGTGTGTGTGTGTGTGTGTGTGTGTGTGTGTGTGTGTGTGTGTGTGTGTATATGAGTGTGTGAAATAAACAGAAATGTAAAACATTACCTGCATTTGATAGACGGTGACTGGAAAATGGCCCGTAAGCAGAAACGGTCACCGCTCCACATCCTAGAGCCAGTGGATCTAAAAATGGATTTCTGCCGGGCGATGGTTGTCAAAGACTCCCGCATGGCAAAGTAAGTGTGTTGTTCTTTCATCATCATTTTGGGAATTAAATTATTATGGTTTTAGTCTTTTAGCTTTTTCCATTGATGAACAGAATCAGACAGACAAACCACACAGTTGAGTAAACAACTAGTTAAACACAGTGACCTCCCAGTTTCTCCAGTTTATTTGGAGACACAAATTAAAGGTCATAGGTTTGTGTGTGCAACTTTGTGTTTCCAAGTTTGCGTATGTGTTCCAGGTATAAGATGTCTGGAGAGCTTCCTCTGCTGTCTCTTCGTATTTCTGATGATAAACTTCGAAGTGTTCTGGAGCTGGTAGAAAGTATCCCACTGCCTGAGAGCAGACCTGCTGCACGCGGCCCATCCTCCACTTCAAAGGCAAGAACAGCACGACTTTCCCTGGATGGCCCTGTCCACATTTTGTGTGGATCAGAAAAAATTAGTGAAAGGGAATAACAAAAAAACTGTTTTGGGAAAAATCTGGAAAGCAAATAAATTGCTGTTGAAATTAGAGAATAGAGAAATAAAATAAGATGAATATCCACTGATGAAGGCACTCTACTTTAATAAGAACACTATCAGATTTTAATACATTCACTGAGTTAATAAGCTATTGCTGTGGCTCATGTGTTGGTGTTATTTCCTCCACAGACAAAGCAGTCGTTCACACCCCAGCTCACTCCCAGAAGACCCCTGAACTTAGCTGATCAGCGCTCCTCACTCATTTTCGAGTCATGTGAGACCATCAGCATCACCTCTTTGGGTGAGACAACACATGTTCATGCTGTACACAAATACTGTCTCTAGCCATGTTCCTCTTGTTCTGCATTTGTCATGCTGCCACACATATGCAGTCATTACACTAAATACCTTGTAACGGACGGATGGATGATTGCATGTTTTTTTGTCTTTGTCCCCCCTCAGGGTCAGAGGAAGATTTGTTCTACGATGCTCCCAGCTCTCCCATCGGTGATCGACCATTCTTCCCAGACAATCCCATGCCGCTGCGCTACGCAGACTTGCACAAAAGAAAAAGTCTGATCAAGGAAGAATCTCAGAAGAACATGACTGACTTCATCATGAAGTTTGAAATCAGTGAGGTACAGAGAGATCTGTGACAAACATAGTCATTTCCATTATTATAATATGTTTCTCTTGTCCCTCTCATCTGTGTGCTCTCTCTGTCTTCTTTGGTCATCTAGTTTTCCGTTCAGTTGTGTCGCCTGTCTGGGGATCAGGAGGTCACAGTGCTCCACTTGGACATAGAGGGTCTGGGCACTGAGTTGAAAGTACGGACCTTTGACATGACATCAAATACATACCTTCGAGAGATCTGCCTCAAGTGTCCTGAATACATGGGTGAGTAGATGTTAGCAGAGCTGTGTGTCACTGTCACCTCACTTCAAGAGACTTTCTTCATAATTCAAATTTTGGATAAATTATGTGATTACCAGCATTCTAATAAACAATTGTGGTTTAATGTCAGACGAGTCTTGGCTGCAGTTTTTATTTATTATGTTTTCATTGTTGCCTACGTGTGTAGATTCTGAAGACAAGCAGGTTCAGCTGATAACCACTCTGGACAACACAGAGGTTGACTTGCTCACCCTGGAGTACATCAAAGTACGTGTGATACCATACATTCAAATAGACCTGTTTCAGATCAATTTATCTACAGTAATTGACACAAACTGTCAGTGCGCTGGATGATTATTTTCCAAATGATTGTAAATGGCTTTCTAATTAAGATTGCGTTATCTTTTTTAGGCTGATAAGAATGGCCCAGAGTTCAAGTCTCTACACAACAATACAGAGCAGCTCATCAAGGTGAGGGAAGTGTTGATTAACTAGTAACAAACATCTAGATTCTTCTATGTTATTCTTTACTGCTGTTTGAATAGGTTTGAAAATGTGTAGCATGTTTATGCAGGTTTCACTATTAACTATTCAATGCTATTAGATTTTGGTGGTGGGTCAAAGATAAAGGTCACTGTGACCTCCATAAAACACTTTTTGGCCTGTTGAATGTAATATCTAAAGACCGCCTTGGGGGAATTTCTTCAGATTTGGCACAAACATTCACTTGAGTTTAAGGATGAAATTATTACATTTTTGTGTGCAAAAGTCAAAGTTCAAGGTCACTCTGACTTCACGAAAGTCGTTTTTGGCCACAAGTCGCGAATTCATCACTAATTATGACACAATTTAACACTTGTAATGTCTAATAGGATAAAATGATGTTGTGATGACATTTTATATCCAAATGATCAAAGGTCAACTTCAACATTGTAATGTTCTGCAAAAACACCACTGGTCATTTTTTAGTGCTGTAACTCAGGAAGGGAGATTGTGACGATATTTCCTGTAACTTGGCTGCTTGGTGGAGGTGGAAATTGTAGTATTATTCTTTTAAGATTTTATTATTTTAACGTTTTAACATTGTATTTCCCATCAGGTGACCTTTTCATCCCTGGATGTTCATCTGCATACAGAGGCTCTCCTCAATACCATGAACTTCCTCAACAAACTCCTTCCTGAATCCACTAAGAAGGAGGGAGGGCCGGAGGAACTCCCTACTATCCCTGAGGAGGACGAAGCAGAGGCAGAGAGGGAGGGGGAGAAGAAAGAGGAAGCTACTGTAACCAAGAAAAGAAGTAACTGATTCTTATAAACCCTTTCATTAAATTTCACATTCCAAAGCCCTCATTCCTCTGTCTGTAATTACTCACCTTCTCTTTCTCGTCACCTCTTTTGTCACAGGTTCAAGGAGTACAAAGTTTGCTGATGTGGTGACTCTGCATATCAGAGCTGATCTGCGATGTCTGAAGGTTTTCATTCGAGGACAGAAAGCCAGGATCTCTGAGATTAGTATTGAGGGTATGGAAATGTAGTGACATGTCCCTCTCCATGACCCAGAAGATGTTAAATTCAGTCTGTCTCCATTGCATTTTTGTGGATATTGATTGGGTTTTCACTGTTTCATCAATCATAAATGGTCTTGCACACTGTGTCCAACTGGTGCCTCCCGTAACAAGCTTGCCTAAAGTTCTTTATTTAAAGTTGTCTTATGATGCAAGTATGCCGCTAAGTGGGAAATGCACACTGCTTACTCAGTGTCTCACTTTCTCAACCATCCAGGTCTGGTTTCTCAGGTTCTGATGCGGAAGAAGGAGATGGAGGTTCTGGCCAACCTGAAGAACATTGTGATCCTAGACTGCGACAAAGACGCCTTTTACAAGAAGGTACAATCACCAAGTGACCAGTTGTTTTGGGAAGATATAAATGTTGACCACTCAGCATAGGTCACTCTAGCCAAGAAAAGTAGCTGACTGGTGATGCTGACTCCTCTGTCCCCTTCCCTGCTGTATCTAAACTGACCAAACGAGTGACCATGAACAAAAATATGGATCTGATAATTTTATTCTGCTACACTGTGTCTCATTTCTTAGGCGGTATCTATAGCAGATAAGGAGGTGTTTGACTTCCGCATGGTGAACTATACAGATGCAACAGAAGGAGACGCATATTTGGACATGTCTAAAGTCGACACCTCTGTCTCACTGACGGTGGGATGCATCCAGGTCATCTTCCTCAACAAGTTTGTCTCTTCTATATTGGTAAGAATCCTATATTCTGACATAATTTAAACTGTTTTTTAAAAGATTTAGTTCACTTTTAAGGGATCATTGTGGTATTTCAATGTCTTCTATAAGGTAAAACCCAAGCTCAGAAAATGTAAAAAGTAAAATTCAATATGAAATACATACTAACTTACATATAATCTTACTTTTTCTAATGATATCTACATATACATTTTTCCTTGTTCCCATTTTTTTCTGTATTCCAGCCCCATCTCCTATTATTATATTTCTCCCTTACACTCAGTTGTTTTCCATTCTTTCTCTCTCTCAGGCGTTCATCAATAACTTCCAGGAGGCCAAAGAGGCCTTGGCTGAGGCGACAGCCCAGGCTGCAGAAAAGGCAGCGTCAGGTGTGAAGGAGCTGGCAGAGCGAAGTACTCGAATTGCTCTGAACGTCCACTTCAATGCACCTGTCATCTTCCTCCCCCAGTCCTCTTCTTCCTCCAATGTCATTGTAGCTGACCTTGGTCTGCTGTCTGTCAAGAACCGTTTTTCCAAGCAGCCATGCACAAGTGATGCTAAGATCCCGCCTGTTGTGGATATAATGACTGTGAGACTGACTGACCTCAAGATGTTCCGGTCAGAGTCAACTCGTTTTTAGCATTCATGGTTACAAAATGAACTAAATTAAATGTTTGTGGGATTGATTAGGATTTACAATAATCTGATATTCTCTTGATAACTTCTGTTATGACTGTTGTGTTGTTTCTGGTTCCAGGACCACGTACATAAATGAAAGGTTTCAGGGAGAGACCCAACTGCTAAAGCCAGTCAGCCTGGACTTGGAAATCCAGAGAAATCTTTCTTCCAACTGGTACCACAGCATACCTGACATAGAGATCACTGCTCATCTAAAGCCCATGACTGTAAGTGTGTGATTTACCACAATGTGGTGGTCTTTATCAGCTATATTTTCATTTGTGCATTTTATATCATTCCAACTCTTTTTTTATTTCATTGGACGTTTTATAGAGGACTCATATTGAATTAATCATTAACAGACTTACAAATTAAGCTATATTATAATTTATATATCTGCCTTACAGTGAGAATCTAAATTAAAAACTGTTTTCACAAGTATAGTTGTATAATATCCGGTGTCTACTCCCGATAGCTGATCCTCAGCCAGGATGACATGATAGTGGTCCTGAGGACTCTGAGTGAGAACCTGTCAGAGAAGTCTGATGCTGTTCCACCTCCAGCTTCTCTACCCACCACTGAGCCCTCCTCTGACTCGGTATCCAACAAAGAGTCCCAGGGCTCTGGAACCACTGGACCACCCAGTAGTAAGGAGTTGTGCTTGCGCTTGTTTGTGTTCATGTGCGTATAGTGGTTCTAATATTAGACATCATGAAAACCCTAGAAAGCTTATGAAAGCTTATGAAATCTGAAAATGTGTTCTCCTTGACTGGAAATATTTAACCTTTGTAACCAAAACACAATAGATGTTTTAAACCTGTGCTCTGTGCTGTGATGACTTCCTTGTAGGTAACACAGTGGTGATAGCTGCTGTTGTGGAGACCCAGAAAAACAGCAAGCTGAAGAGCACACTCAAGTTGGACTTCAAGTTTGACTCCATGACACTGGTCGTGTACAGCCCTAATGGGAATGAGGTAATACAAAAACACATACACAAAGACACACACAGGAAGTCAAGCATAAGTGATGACTATATTATATAGAATGAGGCTTGATCATCTTCATTTTGCGTGACTTGTGTATCTAACACAGGTTGTATGTCGTTCTACAGATACAGCTGTTGGACTCGCATGATGAGCAGCTGAAGCTGGCAGAGTTTACCCTGGGCACCATCTCCACCTCCGTCCACATGTTCTCCGACAGCTCCATGAAGGCCTCAGTCCGACTTTCTGCCTGCCTTCTTGATGACAAGAGACCCAGAATCAAGATGGTCACGCCAAGGTAGAAAATACACACCTGGCTCTACAACACCACCCTTGGTCCAAGTCTGGCAGTGGGACCTTTGTTAGCCTCCTCCCTCATTTGCTCCATTACTCGACTGTCTACTGAAAATAGAATTCAAACCCTTAACAGCAAACAGTAAACCAGCTTGAATGTCAACATACTCTGACACCTTAATTAATTAATGGTAACAAACAGCAGTTAGGTGTCTTTAGCTGGGGATGCTATTATTATATGTTGCTCCACTGATCAGGGCTATTTAAGAAGAGGTGTTAACATTGGCTTATCCTCTTATTCTTCATGAAGAGCACTTTTATGTTCTCTCCCAGGATGATGGCGATGCGTCCAGGTGCAGAACAGAACATGATGGTGGAGGTGAACTATCGTCAGACCCGTGAAAGCACCACGTTGGACACAGTGGTGCAGGATGTGTACTTGTGTGCCAGCATGGAGTTCCTGCTCACTGTGGCAGACATCTTTCTCAAGGCCACCCAGCAGGGTTTTGCTCAAGTGCCACAACATAAGAGCAGTACTGGAGCAGGAGAAAAAAAGAACATGAACTCCTCTGTCACATCCAAAGAGTCCGGTGAGTTAACTGTTATTAGTTTTAATTTAGTTAGATGACAGTATATTCCAAAGTGATATATAATAATTTAATCTGCAAGTTTTCTTAATCAGACACAGAACAAGAATTATGTCTTTGTTTTTCTTTGGATCTTTTTTGTGTCTATGGTAGCATAATATTGTAATACTGTGAATTATAAGTGTAAGTTATAAATGTGAGTAGAGTTAAAGAAGAACTGAATTAAGCCATAATTTGCACCCTGATGTCATATGATCTGAACTGATGTTCTCCTCTGATTCTCTCTGCTGCTGTCAGCTGCCCCTCCAGCCGTGGTGACAAAGACAGAGATGAATGTTGTGGTGCGTAACCCAGAGATTGTGTTTGTGGCCGACCTGACGCGTGCCGACGCCCCCGCCCTGGTGATGACCACGCAGTGTGAACTTATAATGAAAAGTGGGGCAGAGAGATCACAGATGACTGCTGTTATCAAGGACCTCAAGGTTTGTATCATTATAATGTAACAATGAAAAAGCAGATTATTAGTACTGCTTTTGTATGAGACTGTGCTCTACGAATAAAGTTGACTTGATTTAACAGGACTCTTAAAAAGATGCAACGATAACCAATATAAAAAAAATCTTTTTTGGATTATGGTTGTTATTGTAGGTAGTGGCGTGTCCCTTCTTGAGAGAGAAGAGGAGGAACAATGTGACCACAGTGCTGCAGCCATGTCAGGTGTTCTTTCAGAGTACTCAGTCCCCAACCACACCTCAGGCTATGGAGGTCTCCATCAATGCTCTCACACTGAAGGTGGGTGTTTTGTTATTATTAAACATGCTGAAGACAGGAATTAAATCAATGAAATGAGGGATTAAATTGTTCCATCTAGACGTGGATGTTAAAATGCCTTAATGTGTGCTGTCTTACTGTCTTTCCAGGTATCTCCAATCATCATCAACACAGTGATCACCATCCAGTCGGCACTGACTCCCACAGCGGAGACCCCTGAGGAGCTGGATAGTCCTGTTCCCATTGATCTCTGGGAGAAACGGGGCTGGAAGGAGCTCAAACTTTGGTTCCTAGAGGAGGAGGGGGACGAAGACACAAGGTCACTGGTCCCACTGATACCACAAGGAGAGTCATTACAGGTATTTGACTCAACTGATGTATGCTATAATGTAGTAATTTTTATGTATTAAATTTCGTGCCTTTTATATCACAAACCTCCTGATCTCTTTTTCAATCCTTTATTTTGTATTTTATAAAGAATATACAGAATAAAGGTATTCCAGATTCATGTATAAGAACAGGGTGTGTCATTTCATTGGCTGTCCATCACTGCAGGTTACCATCAAATCAATATGTCTGACTCTGGAAGCTGGTGTGGGACATCGCACCATCCCCATGCTTCTGGCCAAGTCCTCCTTCCATGGAGACGTCACAAACTGGTCGACACTCATTAACTTACACAGCGAGCTCGACCTGGAGGTAATACACACAACCACAAATGTGTATACAGTGTATGATTTACATAATATTGGCCTCCGGCTCTGATAGTGTTTGGTCCATTCAAAGATAAAGTTGACACATATTCTTTGCTTTCACTCATATTTCCGCCTGTTATCCTTTGCTGCTGTAGCTTGTTGAACCTTTATTGTGTTTTGCTTTTAGGTTCACTATTACAATGAAGAAATGGGAGTATGGGAACCGCTGCTGGAGCCATTAGAAGATGATACAAAAGACGGTTTCAGACCATGGAGACTTGAACTGAAGGTACTGATAGACGTAAACACACACACGCACACACCAATACACATATCATATATATACTATAATATATATATAATATATCTACTCAACTGAATGCATAACCCCAATTCTTACCTAACCTAAACCTAATTTTAACCCTTACTTTAATGTACACACACACCTACATTTCTGACTTTTTACTATCCTTTAACCAGATGAAGAAGAAGCCAGTGAAGTACACATTTTTGTCAGATGAAGTGGATTACAATGTTCCAGACTATAAGACGGTTATCGTCATCAGCAGTAAAGACCAGCTCAACATCATGCTCTCCAAATGTGGACTGGCCATGCTGGGTAACCTGGGCACGGTAAGACAAGGGCTCATTTTAGCAGGAAGTCTTAAGGTTGAACGGCCATTCGTAATGTTCATGTTCTTGCCTTTCCCCCAGGCATTTGCAGAGGCTGCCAAACAGACAGCTGAGTGCTTCCAAAAGGACGAAGCTCCGTTCGTGGTGAAAAACCGCCTGGGCCTGCCAGTGTCTGTCCGCCACAGCGAGATGTTTTCTCCTATCAGCCGGCAAAGCACTAACTGGACTGTGGAGCTGCAGGATGGGGAAACCCTCGGGATGGACTATACAACCACAACAGACTCCGACCAGTTCTCAGCCATGATCTCCTTGAGTGGAAAGGACTACTACATACAGCCTAGTAAGTTAACCTGTGTACACAATATACTTTATATGCACATGCTAAAGAAAAAACTAGTGATTATGTTCTCTGACAAATGTCGTCATCTATCCCCCCTCTCTCCTCTCTGTTTCTTGTCGGTTTTCTAATATGTAATGTAAGAAAAATGGAAAAGTAAAATAATTAAGGTCAAACATATGAATGCTCTCATTTTCTCTTTCCTCTCCAGCTCCGGTGGGCCACACCTCAGCCAGTGTGATCCCCCTGATCAAGGTGGGCAGAGGAATGTACAGCGTAATGCACAAAGACTCAGGAGTCACTCGTTTCCTGGTTTGTCAGATTTACTCTGTGGAGGGCAGCAAGTACATCAAGATCCGCTCACCTTTCCAGGTACTTCACTGATTATTATCTTTATTAATTACATTATTATTAATAACATATAAATCAGACTTTCCTGTCAACAACCACTACTGGATGTTTTCTGGACTTCATCTTTTAAGCTAAATGTATAAATGTCAAGTAGCTGGGTGGTTCCCATACATCGAGACATTTGTCTTTTCAAAATGAATAATTTTAAGAACCAGTTTACAGATCAAACTGAAATACAACTGTTATTAACTGTTTTCCTCTTCTTTCATGCAGATCATCAATCATTTCACAATACCATTCAAAGTTTTTGAAGGATCAACATGTCTGGGTACAGCGCTCCCTACTGAGGAGTTCTGTGTGCCTCTGGATTCATATAGGTAAAGGCAAACGCCTCCGCACACGCACGCACACGCACAGGGTACACATTCCTTCACCCATATCTGGTCTCTGCTGCCCCCCTCAGGTCTGAGCTGAGCCTTCAGCCGATAACAGAGGACGACACTGACGCTCAGGCTGCTGAGTTTGAGTGCTCAGAGGGCTTCAGTTACGAAGACGTCAGCAACAAGCAGCCTGAGACACACCTCCAGCAGACGTGCCGTCGCCGTGGAGACCAGGGTGGTGTGATGATGATCAACATTGTGCCATTAAGGGATGCTGTGACATTCAAACACACCGGAGGTATTGGGGAGAACTTCGATGTGCCCTTTGTACTTCACCTGTGGCCTTCCATCCTGCTACGCAACCTACTGCCTTACCCCATCGCCTACAACCTAAAGGTAGAGTCTGACTGATAATCACTAAGAAAACTCAGGTGGGCCATTTTAGATTTAGATTAGATTAGATTAACTTTATTAATCCCACAACTGGGAAATTCATTTACCACAGCAGAAAAATAAACATCTATAGAATAAACATCTATGGAAATATACATTAAAAATACACCAAATATACACTAATAAATACAATATACACAATACACACGATATGTACATGAAAAAGTGCAAGTTTGCACATGGTCAGGGAGAGCAGGAGTTGTGGAGTCTGACAGCTGCTGGAATGAAGGCCCTGCGGAACCTCTCCTTCTTACAGCGAGGATGTAAAAGTCTGCTGCTGAAGACGCTACTCAGAGACCCTACAGTGTCATGCAGCGGGTGAGAGTTATTGTTCATGATGGATGTCAGCTTAGCTAACATCCTCCTGTCACCTACTTCCTCAATGGAGTCTAGGGGGCAGCCCAGGACAGAGCTCGCTTTCCGGATCAGTTTGTTGAGCCTCTGCCTATCCCTGTCAGTGCTGCCCCCTCTCCAGCAGACCACAGCGAAGTAGATGGCTGAGGCCACCACAGAGTTGTAGAAGGTCCTGAGGAGAGCCCCACACACGCCAAAGGACCTCAGTCTCCTCAGCAGGTGAAGGCGACTCTGACCCTTCTTGTAGAGAGCGTGGGTGTTGGTGAACCAGTCCAGTTTGTTGTTCAGGTGAACCCCCAGGAACTTGTAGTTCTCCACCACCTCGATGTCCAGTCCCTGGATGTTCACTGGTGTGAAGTGGGATGTCTTCCGCCTGGGGTTCACAATCATCTCCTTTGTTTTGCTGGCATTAAGCTGAAGCTGGTTGATCTTGCACCAGCTGACAAAGTCCCTGATGACTGTCCTGTATTCCAGTTCATTTCCCTCCGAAACACACCC